>NW_026112087.1:819047-904047 GCF_024679095.1 Eriocheir sinensis
ACTCCTTTATGCCTATTATTAAGATTCTTAAGAATGATGCTTTCTATGCCCTCTCTGGCCTCAATCCTCAGAAGGCTTATGGACTTGATGGAGTGCCTCCTATTGTCCTTAAAAAACTGTGCTTCCGTGCTGTCACCCTGCCTGGTCAAACTCTTTCACCTCTGCCTATCAACATCTACCTTTCGTTCCTGCTGGAAGTATGCCTTCATACAGCCTGTGCCTAAGAAGGGTGACTATAGCTTTGCTTTCTTGTCTATCTAAAGCTTTTGAATCAATCATTAACCGGAAGATTCAAAAGCACCTTTCCACTTCTGACCTTCTATCTGATCGCCAGTATGGGTTCCGCAAGGGGCGTTCTACTGGTGATCTCCTTTCTTTCCTAACTGACTCTTGGTCATCCTCTCTTAGCCGTTTCGGTGAAACCTTTGTTATTGCGCTGGACATATCAAAAGCCTTTGATAGGATCTGGCACAAATATTTGCTTTCCAAACTACCCTCCTACGGTTTCTATCCTTCTCTCTGTACCTTTATCTCAAGTTTCCTCTCTGACCGTTCTATTTTTGCTGTGGTAGACGGTCACTATTCTTCCCCTAAACCTATTAATAGTGGTGTTCCGCAGGACTCTGTCCTATTTCCCACTCTCTTTCTGTTGTTCATTGATGATCTTCTTTCCAAAACGAACTGTCCTATCCATTCTTACGTGTATGACTCAACTCTGCATTACTCAACTTCTTTTAATAGAAGACCCACCCAACAGGAACTAAATGATTCCAGGCTGGAAGCAGCAGAACGCTTAGCCTCAGACTTTACTCTTATTTCCGATTGGGGCAAAAACTTGGTGTCCTTCAGTGCCTCGAAAACACAGTTTCTCCACCTATCCACTCGACACAATCTTCCAAACAACTATCCCCTATTCTTTGACAACACTCAACTATCACTTTCATGGTCTTGTCATTGACGTACTTAACCATCAGACCAGTGGATGTCACTGTTTGGCCTAATATCTGGCATTGTTTTTCGGTGGGAGCTCTCTCTCTCTCTCTCTCTCTCTCTCTCTCTCTCTCTCTCTCTCTCTCTCTCTCTCTCTTGGTTGGCTTCATCGGACGAGTCTTTAATAATAAATCGGAAAAAGTAATACTAAAACTGTATAATTCGTTGGTTCGACCCCGTCTAGAGTACTGTGTACAGTTTTGGTCTCCCTACTACAGAAAAGACATAGAAAAGTTGGAACGGGTCCAACGAAGAGTAACAAAGATGATTCCTAGGTTGAGAAATTTGTCATATGAACAAAGGCTTAAAGAAGTAAATTTATTCAGCCTATCAAAACGAAGAATGCGAGGCGATCTAATAGAAGTGTTTAAAATGTTCAAAGGATTCAGTGATATTAATGCGGAAGATTACTTTACAATTGATCGATCAAATAGAACAAGAAGAAATCACAATTTGAAGATAAGTGGTAAAAGATTCTCGTCGCACGAAGCTAAACAGTTCTTCTTCAATCGAGTTGTTAATGTTTGGAGCTCTCTACCTTATGATGTCGTTGATAGTACAACAGTTACGGCCTTCAAGAATAGATTAGACAAGTGTTTTGAATCCAACCAGCAACTAAGATATTACTCATTGTCGTAATAACGTTAAGTTCTTTCGAATACTGGTGTCCTTGTCCGCTTTTATCGCCCGGTTAGTGGTAGCAGTAATGGTAGTTCTTTCCTCTTTCCTACATAAATTCCATGCAGTTTTTCCATGCTGCATGGTTCTTTTTCCTTTCCTGCCTGCTTTGGCTGGAGGGGGGGTGGGGAGGAGCCTTCGCCTTTGCTGTCCTTCATCTTCCACCTTTGATTAGATAGTTAGTGTAGCTTGTCACAAACAACCTCGTAAGGACCATCAGGTCTGCTGTTGTTTGTTCTTCCTTTGTGTTCCTTTGTGTTCTCTCTCTCTCTCTCTCTCTCTCTCTCTCTCTCTCTCTCTCTCTCTCTCTCTCTCTCTCTCTCTCTCTCTCTCTCTCTCTCACAGCAGATTAAGCAAGCTCTATTATATTTGCTGTGATTCTGCTGTTTGAATTTTTTTTTTTTGTGTGTGTGTGTGTGAGTGTGTGTGTGTGTGTGTGTGTGTGTGTGTGTGTGTGTGAGTGTGTGTGTGTGTGTGTGTGTAATTCACCTCTTGGACTGCTGCGGGTCTCTCTCTCGAGACAGCCAGTCGGTCCCCTACGGAAGAGCACAGAGTTCGAAGTACCGATCTTTGGGCAGGACTGAGACCTCTCACACACAGCACACCGCGACGACGAGGTCACAACTCCTTGCCTTACGTCGCGTACCTACTCACTGCTCCTACTCATGAAGATAAACCCAACTTATCTTCACCCGGCCGGGGAATCGAGCCCCGGTCCTTCTGGTTGTGAGGCAGACGCTCTACCCACTGAGCTACCGGGCCTTGTGTGTGTGTGTGTGTGTGTGTGGGTGTGGGTGTGTGTGTGTGTATTTATATGTGTGTGTTTGTGTGTGTGTGTGTGTGTGTGTGTGTGTGTGTGTGTGTGTGTGTGTGTGTATAAGTGAGAGAGAGAGAGAGAGAGAGAGAGAGAGAGAGAGAGAGAGAGAGAGAGAGAGAGATGACGTTACAGGAATAGATAGACATGAAACATCCATGAAAGTGCTTATAAAGAAAGGAGCACACAGATTCGAGTTGATGTAAATAAACGCCAAGATCCGAAAATTAGGACTGTAAAGTCGCAATTATACATGAATGAACAGCAGCACGTCTTTGACACACCGCTCACGGCCTCACTAATACACGAACACACACACACACACACACACACACACACACACACACACACACACACACACACACACACACACTCACACACACACTCACACAGAGCGGAACGGGGAACGATTAGCAGGGAAAGTTTAAACAATAGTATGTGAACCGTGAGAATTATGTATGGCAGGAATAGACGAAACCCGCTGGAATCACACACACACACTTTTTTTCTTCTTTTCAAACTGCGTCGCTCCAGGGAAATGATTAGTGTAAAAAGTGGCGGGGATCGACGAGAGTGAAGTAAAATTAATTAATTAATATCGACGGCAATTGCAACTATATAGGTGTGCACAGGCAGGTGAGTGGGTGGGCAGGAAGGTGGAAGAGGGCTCAGCTCGTGATCTACACATACACACAAAAATAAAAAATTCGTTCAACAAAGTTCCACACTTTCATTCCTTCCTTCCTCCCTCCTTACTTCCTCCCTTCCTTCGTTCCTTCCCTCTCTCTCTCCCCTCCCCCCTCACTCCCCTTCTCCACTCCACTCCTCCCTCCCTCTCTCCGCCTCACTCACAA
Source organism: Eriocheir sinensis (assembly GCF_024679095.1). NCBI lineage: Eukaryota > Metazoa > Arthropoda > Malacostraca > Decapoda > Varunidae > Eriocheir > Eriocheir sinensis. Next base: position 822,384 of record NW_026112087.1, read on the forward strand.
AGCATCTCCCTAACTTCCCTCTGCCAACTTCCTTCCATGCAGTAGCGCCCTTGCATCCCCAGAGTATCATGACCTCCTCCACTCCCACGCACGCATACTCTCTCCCTTCCCCTCGTTCCTCTTCGCTCTCCCCTTTATCTTCTCTCCTAGTATCTTTCCCAACATAGTAATCACACATACATCATGAATGGGAAACCTCTGCAGGCGATGCAGGAGGAAACGGATATTGGAGTCACTACTAGCAGTGACCTGAAACACGCGAATCACTGTAAAAAAAGCATACAACAAATCCAACACTATGCTCGGGTTCATAGCGAGGAACTTCGAGTGTAAAACACCAGACGTGATGCTATCCTTGTATAATTCCACGGTAAGACCACACCTCGAGTATGCAGTACAGTTCTGGTCTCCTAATTACAGAAAGGACATTGCTTTACTGGAAAGGATTCAACGACGCGCCACAAAGATGATTCCAACCTTAAGGGCTCAACCGTACGAGGAACGACTCAAGTGACTCAATCTCTTTATATTGGAGAAAAGACGCCTACGAGGGGATATGATTCAAGTCTTCAAGTATCTGAAAAAGTTCAATAACGTCGATTACTCCAAATTCTTTGAACTGCAAACCAACTTAAGAACTTGAAATAACGGTTTACCCATTCAGTCGAGTCGATGTAACACAGACATTGGAAGGAGTTTCTTTTCAAACCGAGTCATCCGCCACTGGAACAATCTTCCCTCAGAAGTAGTAAATGCGAATACCATCAACTCCTTCAAATATAGAATCGACCGTCATTTCGCTGCGTCGGGAGTAAACTGAATAACGAGGTGCTTTCATCTGCTCCTCAATATCGAGGTGCTTTCATCTGCTCCTCAAGCCCCAAGTGGCGGTCGAGCAGATTATATCACCAAAGCGGGCGACCCCGTAATGAGCCAATAGGCTTTCTGTTGCCTGCATTTCCATGTTTCCATGTTTCCATGTTACACTTATCTTTTATCAACCATTCCCTTATTTCTCTATCACGACTTCTTTCCTCTTTATCCTACTCGTCCTTTGATCTCCTTTGCTTCTTTCTTTATTTTCCTCCTCCGTGCTCGTCTTCTTTTCCTCCTCCCACCGCCATTTTTCCTTATTTCTTGGTCCGCAAAGGCCATCTGTAGCCTCATTTAAAAGTACCTCTGCATTCTCCTCCTCCTCTTCTTTCCCCTTTTCCTCCTCCTCCTCCTCCTCCTCCTCGGGGTCACACGTGTCAACTACGCTCGCTGTCTCGGCAGTTGTGCTTCCTTTTGTGCTCTCCAGCATATCCTGAGGATCTCCTATTGCTGCTGCTGCTATGCTGCTTCGCTGACCTGCTCTGCTAAGTGCTAAGTGTTATATTCACTTTACTTAAACACATTATCCCTTGCACACTTGCTCATCCCTTCTGCCCACACCCTACACCTCCCCTACACCTCCTCACAACACTGTGGTGCACATACAACTCCTTCCTAACTGTATTAAGCTCCTTCTTAACCTTACTACACATAAATTACATATTATTTTCCAAGAAGTTACTAGGAGGTCCTTGTTTTCAGGCTGATTTTCTTTCATTGTTTCGGTCCGTAAATTCCCGCCGCAGCGTATACCCAGCCGCGCGGAGGGCGAAATTCCCTGGAGACCCTTTGTGTTTTTCTCCCCTACCCGGCCACGTGAATCCCCTAGAGGGAAGTCTAACGAGAACACCTGCCCGAGTCAGACAGGAGGGAGTTAATCGTTCCCTCCTGACCTACTGCCACTCATTCTCTCTGAAGTTAAAAGGTAACAAAACATAACAAAAGATAACACAATAAAATATATGGCTTCATCACTACGCAAATGCCCCGGGTGCAAAGGACGCTTCGCCCCCCAATATTTTGATAAGGGGGCGGAGTCATGTAGACACTGTCACATGGAAAAGAGGATCTCAGATTTAGAGAGGGGTTTATCTGAGTGCCTTAAAGCGTTGAACCAACGTCCCCCTCTACCCGCTCCCACCCCCGCTGCTTCTTCCTCTTCTTCATCTTCTTCTTCTTCTTCTTCTTCTTCTTCTTCTTCTTCTTCTTCTTCTTCTTCCTCTTTCTCTTCCTCTTCTTCTTCTTTGCCTTCCTCTTCTTCTTCTCTTACTCCGACTGCCTCCACCCCCTCTTCATCTCCCTCCTCCCTCTCCTCCACCCTCCCAGGGGTTCGGACGAGAGCCATGGCCCGCAAGGTTAGGTCTTCTTCTTTTTCTTCTTCTTCTTCTTCTTCTTCTTCTTCTTCTTCTTCTTCTTCTTCTTCTTGTGTTACCACTTCCACTGCGTGCCCATCCATCTCCGTCTCGTCCCCGTCCTCCTTCTCCTCCTCCCCCCCTCCTCGTCGTCCCCCTCCCCCTCCCCCTCCTCCTTCTCCTCCTCCTCCTCCTCCTCTTCCCTCTTCTCCTCCCCCTCCTCCTCCTCTGCTTCTTCTTCTCCTTCTTCTTCTTCTTCTTCTTCTTCTTCTTCTTCTTCTTCTTCTTCTTCTTCTTCTTCCTCTTCTTCTGCTTCCACCTCCGCTGCCCGCTCATCCATTTCCTCGTCCCCCTCGTCCTCCTCCTCCAATCCCTCCCCTTCCTCCTCTACTTCTTCTTCTACGCCTTCTTCGTCTTCTTTTTCCTCTCATTCTTCCTCCTCCTCCTCCTCTTCCTCCTCCTCCTCCTCCTCCCCTTCCTCCTCCTCCTCCTCCTCCTCCTCCTCATCATCATCATCATCATCATCTCCTTCTTCTTCTTCTCCTGCTTCTTCTCCTTCTTCTTCTTCCTTCTCTTCACCTCCTTCTTCCTCCTCCTCCTCCTCCTCTTCCTCCCCCCTAGCTTGCAGGCGTAGACGGAAGACCATCCTCCCAGCCGTCTCCTGTGAAGACGGATCACACTTCAACGGATCAAGGGTCAACACCAAGGTTAACATAAAAGTGGTGGGTGACAGCATTGTTAGAGAACAACTGACTGAGTTCTGTGGACGAAGTATCAAGAACAGAAGACGCTACTGTATTCCTGGTGCAAAACTACAAGATATAGAAGAAGCGGCAGACCTCGTCTCAGACCGCACGGAACAGGACACACTCTTTGTTTTGCACGCTGGCACGAACAACGTTCAAACAATGCCCACGGAGGAAATTACAGCTGACTACCGACGAGTAATCCGCCGCTTCAAGGAAAAGTCACACCACATCATTGTCTTCGGGATTCTTCCGAGAATCAACGCCTTCACAGGCTTCCACAGAAAGGCGTCGAACATCAACAGCAGATTGAAGCACCTCTGCCAGGACGAGGAAGTTTCGTTCGCAAGTCTGTGGGATTATTTCTATGATATCCCCGACCTTTTCCGTCCTGACGGTCTTCACCTCAATGCGATTGGCTCAGCACGGCTTGGTAGGCTGCTGAACGAGGAGGTACTTTTGTACTAAAAAAACTCCGAGCGCGGGAGGGGCACCAAAGTATCGTAAACAACCAACCAGTAGAGACCGCCCATCATACACCAACGCCCCCAACAGAAAACACACGCAGACACCAGACTACTGTGCCTCGAAGCGTTGAAGTCAAGAAGGACATTTCTGTCCTATACACCAACGCGCGGAGCTTAATACCCAAACGGGATGAGTTACTTGCCTACGTTGACGTAGAATGTCCGGACGTGATTGCCATCACCGAAACGTGGGCCACCTCTGACCACCTAATGACCGAATTCTCAATTCCGGGATACGAGAGCTTCTACAAAAACAGACTTCACAAGAAAGGAGGAGGTGTTATCTGTTACGTCAAGAACAAATACCCTGCCGTGGAAATAACCAAAAGAGACTCAGAGAAATATGACACTGTATATGTTGAACTAGAGACTAGCAAGCACAATAAAATAACGATTGGAACCGTTTACAGACCTCCAAAGCAACAAGCAGCGGACGACGAAGCGCTGTACGAGGAAATTCACACCGTAACACAAAACAAACAGTCAGTCATTATCGGGGATTTTAACTGTTCCAACATTGACTGGACCACGATGATTGGAGATCGGGAGGGTAACAGATTGCTCGAAATGTTAGAGGACACTTTTCTTACTCAGATTGTTACCCAACCGACAAGGGAAAATAACTTAGACCTAGTACTCGTGAGTGATTCAGATCTCACACGTGAATGTCAAGTCGGCGAAAAACTGGATCAGAACAGACCATGAACTCACCGAAAACACGTCCAAGATTCCAGACTACAAAAAAGCCAATTTTAACTTCGCTCGTGAGCTGCTAACCCAGACATCTTGGGAACCCATGAACCTCACTCCGGTGGACGGAGCGTGGAACGGCTTTAAGAACAAACTCCTGGAGGTAGAGAGAACGACTGTTCCCATGAAGACAAGGAGAACAACTAATGCCACAAGCACACCATGGATGACTACCCAAGTTCGACGGGCGATTAATTTGAAGAAGAGAAAATACAACTTGCTAAAGGAAAACAGCACTGACGAGGCACGCGAACAGTACCATCAAAGCCTCAGAGCTTGCAGAACACTCATTCGCCAGCGTAAACGTGACTATGAAAAACAAATTGCACGCGAAGCCAAGTCCAACCCGAAAAGTTCTTCACGTATATAAGAACCAAAAAGAAGACAAAAAGCAATATCGGTCCCCTAAAAGATGAAAGTGACGTACTAACACAGGACAGTAGACAAATGGTCGAAATCCTAAACAGGAACTTTGCGTCTGTGCTCACGGTCGAGAATACCCAGTCCGTACCCGAGAGCCCTTCCCCACCGATGGGAATCACTCCCCTAGAAATTGGCACAATCGACGAACGGGATGTGAAAAAGTACCTAGACAAACAGACAAACAAGTCTACCGGACCCAACGACTTGTCACCCAGGCTGCTCAAGGAACTCAAGCAGCAAATCCTCAAGCCACTCACCGCCATCTACAATCTGTCACTAAAACAAAACAAAGTCCCAAAAAACTGGAAACAAGCGAACGTAACACCGATCTACAAAAAGGGAGACAAAAGTGTGGCCCTTAACTACAGACCAATCAGCTTGACCTCAGTGGTGGGAAAAATCCTCGAGAAGATCATCAGAGACAAACTCGTTAGGTTCCTTGAAGACAACAACATCATTTCCGATGCTCAGCACGGTTTCAGGAACAAGCGCTCATGCTTAACCAATTTATTGGACTTCTTCCAAGGTATCTATGAAAACTTGGATAATCATATCCCCAGTGATGTTATATATCTAGACTTTCAGAAAGCTTTTGACAAAGTGCCACATGAAAGACTCCTCAAGAAACTTAAGTCGGCGGGATTAGGCGACGATCTGACAGCGTGGATCAAAGACTGGCTCACTAAAAGAAAACAACGAGTTGTACTCAACGGACAGGCCTCCGAGTGGCTCCCGGTCACAAGTGGAGTGCCACAGGGGTCAGTGCTGGGACCCATACTTTTCATCATATATATCAACGACCTAGAACTAGGATTAAAATCCAATCTCTCAAAATTTGCCGACGACACAAAGGTGGGTGGGAAGGCCCTCACGACGGCAGACTGCGAAATTATCCAGAGAGACCTGGACTAGATCACTCGTTGGTCAGAAAAATGGCAGATGTCCTGCAACATTACCAAATGTAAAGTAATGCATATCGGATCCAGAAACAGCAACCACATATACCACATGGGTGGCGAACCACTACATGTTGTGCAAGAGGAATGAGACCTCGGGGTCACCATCAGCAGTGACTTGAAACAAACAAAACACTGCAAGTCCGCCTGTAAGAAAGCCAATACAATGCTTGGGTTCATATCGAGGAACTTCGAATACAAGACGCCGGGAGTTATGTTATCCTTGTATAATTCGCTGGTAGGGCCCCACCTGGAATACGCCGTGCAGTTCTGGTCTCCTAATTACAGGAAAGACATTGAATTACTTGAGAGAGTACAGCGTTGCGCCACGAAGATGATACCATCACTGAGGACGAAACCCTATGAAGAACGACTCGAGCGACTCAACCTCTTCACGTTGGAAAAGAGACGACTGCGGGGAGACATGATACAAGTCTTAAAGTACCTGAACAAGCTCAGCAACGTTGATCACTCCAAACTCTTCACGCTACAAACTAACCTGAGAACAAGAAACAACGGAAAAACAATACAAGCAAAGCGATGCAATACCGACATCGGCAGGAGTTATTTCTCGAATAGAGTTGTTCGCCACTGGAACAGCCTTCCTGCAGAAGTGGTTAGCGCAGAGACCATCAACTCCTTTAAGAAACGCATTGATCGCCACTTTACTGCAACGGGAGTGGACTGAACGTTCCCAAGAGTAGGTACGCAAGTGCTTTAATCCTTCCCTGCAAGCCACTCCTATGGCAAACGGATTGATTAAATCACTGAACGCAGGCAGCCTAGTAATGAGCCAACAGGCTTTCTGCTGCCTGCTAGTCCATGTTTCCATGTTTCCTCCTCTTCCTCCTCCTCCTTCTCCTCCTCCTCCTCCTCCTCCTCCTTCCGCCGCCTCAGCTGGGATTTTCCAGTCACCGCCGAGTTGCCTAAGACTACCCACATGCTGTCCTGAAGACCATCTATGAACCCGGACTCAAGACACCATTCGATCTCTCTAGACTCTATAGAGAGGTTGAAAGATGAGCTCCGGGGTGGCAGCATGAGCCAAGCAGGTCGGCGCCACTTTAATCATTTGTCTGTGCAAAAACGGGCTGGTGCCGACCATCAGGCCTCACCAAGAAAGCCTACCGGAGCCATGGGTCAAAACACAAGAAAGAAAAAAAATCATTTTCTTCTTGTTCTTGTTCTTCTTGTTCTTGTTCTTCTTATTGTTCTTGTTCTTCTTCATTTTTCTTCTCGAAAAAAATATAAGCCCACTGAGGAAGAGAAAGAACAAAGATGAAAATGAAATGACAATGATTTATTCTGCTTCCCGTTTTGCAACATTCGCGTGTAATCTCAAACGCTTTCCTGTGCGAGGAATAAACATAGATGATCACAATCTCTCTCTCTCTCTCTCTCTCTCTCTCTCTCTCTCTCTCTCTCTCTCTCTCTCTCTCTCTCTCTCTCTCTCTCTCTCTCTCTCTCTCTCTCTCTCTCTCTCTCTCTCTCTCTCTCCTTTATATTATGTAGCAGTGGTGTCATGTACCTCGCAGCCTTCCACTATCCATCTGTATACCTCTCCTCCCTCTTCCCCCTCCCCCTCCTCATCCTCCTCCGGACTCCCATCGTCGGCCGTTCACCAGGCTAAGTATCTAAGCATCATTTCGTTCCTCCCCTCCGTGTTGCTGCAGCCGATTCCCACCTCGAGAAGACGCCGTAAGCCAGTTAAATTTTCACCTAACGATCGCCTTGCTTGTCTGCCTCCTTTCTCGCCTGCCTCCCTCCTTGCCTGCCTCCCTCCTTGCCTGCCTCCCTCCTTGCCTGCCTCCCTCCTTGCCTGCCTCCCTCCTTGCCGGCCTTCCTCTTCGCCTGCCTCCCTCCTCGCCTGCCTTCCTCCTTGACCGCCTCCTTCCTCCTTGACCGCCTCCTTCCTCGCTTGCCTCCTCCTCCCATCACGCAGGCACGAGATTCTCGACACCGCCTTTTCCTTTTTTCTTCATTTTCCGGTCTTGTCTCTGGACCTGAGCGAAAATAATCGAGATAGGCGACGTGTGGCTCTTTCTCCTTTTCTATCTTTTATCCGTTCCTCCATTCTTACACCATCCATTTCTTCCCACTCATCCAGCTTATTCGTTTATTCAATTAGTCCTATACTTTCCGTTCTGTCTAATGCTGTACATCCCCGTAACTTGTCTGTCTGTCACCTGGTCTGTTATGTTATGAACCACTTCTTGCCCCAGCCACCCAGCCGTCCTCAAAGCTTTCTCCATCATCTTTTTCGTCTCCCTTCCCTCGATGTTCCCAAGCATCGTTTGTTGTGTAACCTTGTCCCGTCCTCACCTCTCAGCCTCTCAGTGTTCATCTCAACTTTCTCCCCCGTCACTCTTCGCCCCGTCTTACCAGCCATATCCACGCCCAGTTTTGCCCCGCCCGTTCATAGTGGTCTGTCTCAGTTCACCCTCGTTACTCTCTCTTCCTCGATTGTCTGTCATTCAAGCGGGCGAGGAAAATGTTATGAGGCCGTCTCAATGCATGGAGAATAAATGTGATAATTGATGGAAGTGTTAGGACGGACGTTTGGAAAAACTGAAACAGAACTAGCACCATCACCAGTTAGCCTAATAGCCCAGCCAGGACTGATGGCAAAAAACAAAAGCGTACCAGCTACGACGCGTGCAACGGTCGTGAAATAACTAGGTGCTCTGAGCGATAGCAGGGGACAACAGTATAAAAAGAATTGTGTTAAGGACGGAGGAAATGCTGACAGCAATAACAACGCGGAGAACTAAGTGGAAACATGATTCGACCTCTATACCAACGCTGAAAAAAAAACAAAAAAAAAACAGAGCAAAGAGCACAACGGAGGCAAAACCAGCAGAGCAACCAGAAAACAAAGCAGCAGCGAAAACAACAGCGATGCCAGAAAAGAGGTGCGTCTGTAACGCTGCGTTGTGAAATGTTTTATGTCGTATCTTTCATGATCCGCGTCGAATCGCCGAAGGTCTATAATATTGCGTGAAGCAGACGTTCAGGAGGAGCGTGTGAGCGAGCGCGTCACTCGTGTCTTCCTTTACTCTGTTGTCCTGAACGTTTAGACCCTAGTGTGTGTGTGTGTGTGTACGCAAGCAGCACTCTAGCCCCCTCATGACCACTGAGCATTACTGCCGCGTCTGCCGGAGTTTCCTAACAACAGTTATGTTACTGAAGTGATGCATGGTTGACGATATTTTGCATTTATTTATTTAATTTTCTTTCACATTTATATATATATATCTATATATATATATATATATATATATATATATATATATATATATATATATATATATATATATATATATATATATATGCAATCACATGTAATTTAGTATATCTTATTTCATCGCCTCCGTTGTCTAGTTGTCTGCGGGCCTGTCTACTACTCCGCAGGCCCGGATTCGAATCCCGGCCCGGGCAGTCGGCGAGTAGCGCACCCAACTCCCTTTGTTCCTCCTCCCTTTATTGCTGGTCGAGAAATGGGTACCTGTGAAAACCTGGGGAAGGTAAACTGTGGTAACCCAGATGTCACATTAAGGGCCAGTGCGAAGGAGACGAGCGCCGAGGCCACGCGCAGCTATAGTGTATGCACCCAACATTACCTTTACCTTTATATCAACACAAAGGTCACTCTGAGGCAATTTACCAGACGAAATTCGGGATGCTGTGTGTGTGTGTGTGTGTGTGTGTGTGTGTGTGTGTGTGTGTGTGTGAGTGAGTGAGTGAGCGTGTGTGTGTGTGGGGGGGAGGTAAGAGAGTTAGAGTAGAAAGGTTTATACACAGAGATAGAATTGTGGAACCGAAACGTAACGTCATGGAACTCAAACATGACAAAATCAGAAAATATAAGGCAAGCGTCGTAGTAGATAACCCTCACTACCTGGGAACACCTGAGCACACCTGAAGCGAATGCCCCCAAGCAAGAAAAAGGTAAATAAGTGGATTCCAGCACAAGAGGAATAGGGAATAAGGTTAGCGGAACAAAGGAGGCGCCGGTGGGCCGCGCGTTTGCTTGTTACCTTTGGAGATGAAATAAAACAGAGCAAGACGAGGAGAGGGAGGGAGGCAATGCGTGTTTTTATTAATACAGTCGTGCGTACGAGGAAATAAGAGAGTAGTGAGAGTGAGACAAACGCTAGCCATGAGGGAAGATGAAGAGGAGGAGGAGGAGGAGGAGGTTTGAAGATCCTAATGGAGGGGCAGATCATGAAGGAGGTACGTGAACCCTTAAATGCATCTACATGCTTTTTATAATATACATGCTGAGTTAAACAAACAAACAAGCATTCTCTCTCTCTCTCTCTCTCTCTCTCTCTCTCTCTCTCTCTCTCTCTCTCTCTCTCTCTCTCTCTCTCTCTCTCTCGAGGGCAAGGTATGCACACAAAGGTTGGAGTTCGTTTTGAAGCCCTAAGGGAGTGGATATTTGTTTACTCGTGTGTGTGTGTGTGTGTGTGCGTGTGTGTGTGTGTGTGTGTGTGTGTGTGTGTGTGTGTGTGTGTGTGTGTGTGTGTGTGTGTTAAAGAGAGAATCTCTCATGTCACTGCCCTTGGTCCCTAAGGAAGTGGCTGCGATTACTATGGACGGAAAGCTGTGGGAAAGATGATACTAATGGTAAAGATGATGGTAACATTAGTAGTAGCAATATGGGTAACGTGAATGATTGTATTGATGATGATGGTAATGATGTTAACCCGGTAGCAGCGACGGGCCAAATTTGTGGCTTTACCGTGTACCAGCGACGGGCCAAATTTTTGCCTGATATAAACCCCAAAAAATAGATGATGCATAAACTGATCACAAATGCGTTGATATATGTTATGAAATGGTTTGTGTGGGTGATGATTTTTTCTCATTTTTCTCGGTTCGAGGGGACTTAAGAAACACAATCCCCGCAGCTACCGGGTTACTACTACTACTACTACTACTACTACTACTAGTAATAATAATAATAATAATAATAATAATAATAATAATAATAATAATAATAATATAATAATAATAATAATAATAATAATAATAATAATAATAATAATAATAATAATAATAATAATAATAATAATAATAATAATAATAATAATAATAATAATGTGATCCTATGCATCATATGAAAGCATTTGTCTCGAAATTTGATGAAATTCTTTTTTTTTTTTTGGAAACTTTGACCCTGAGCAACTTTTCGAGGTCAGGGTCAAAGGCAAGGTGCGTCTTTCCATGAGCTAAAATATGAACCAGGTCTGAAGGCTCTACGATTATTAGAACCGAAGTTATGGCCAAAATGACGTTTTGTGCGACCTTGACCTTTGACCTCAGGACATGCACGGTACATCATATGGAAGCATCTGTTTCGAAATTTGATGAAAATCTATTTTGGGGGAAACTTTGACCTTGGGCGAACTTTTCGAGGTCAAGATCAAAGGTCAAGGTCAAGGCCATGCAAGGTGCATCTTTCCATGAGCTAAAATATGAACCAAGTCTGAAGGTTCTACGATGAGGAGAACCGAGGTTATGGCCAAAATGACGTTTTGTGCGACCTTGACCTTTGACCTTTGACATAAAAATTTTAATGGCTTCTATTCTGGATGGACACGAAGCTTCCCTGAAAAATTGGTCGAGATATCCGCAAAATTGTGCACAGGAGACTGCTCACGAACTAACAAACATAAATAAATAAATAAATAAATAAATAAACATACCGACCCGACCGAACGTATAACCTCCTCCAGCTTCGTTGGCAGAGGTAATAATAGTTATATTAATAATAATAATAATAAGAAGAAGAAAAAGAAGAAAAAAAGAAAAAGGAGAAAAGAGAAAAGGAAAAAAAAATAATAGTGATAAGAAAACAGGAAACAACAAGAAAATAAATAATAACGTTTATTTGGTTTACAAGAAAGTGTAAAGATACAAACGAAAGCCACGTATTGCGTAAACAGCGGAAATATAATGCAATCTTATTGCTTGAACGAAAAAAATAAAATGATGAAAGGGATTTCCGCAGTGAAGAAAACACATTAGAGGGGATTGTTAGAAGGAAAAACTTTGTGTTAAGAAAGGTAACTTCAGGTGAGCTGACTTTTCTCTTCCCAGTTTTGTGTGTAGCAAGACTCATATTTCCTAAAACACGGGGACTCGATAAGTACGTGTGTGTGTGTGTGTGTGTGTGTGTGTGTGTGTGTGTGTGTGTGTGTGTGTGTTTGTGTTTGTGTGTGTGTGTGTGTGTGTGTGTGTGTGTGTGTGTGTGTGTGTGTGTGTGTGTGTGTGTGTGTGTGTGTGTGTGTGTGTGTGTGTGTGTGTGTGTGTGTGTGTGTGTGCGTGCGTGCGTGCCTGTTTGCGTGCATGATTGTTCAGATTCCTTTTTATCTTACTACACCTAAACTCCGCTACGTCAGTTAACCTATGCGATGCGGCTCGCGCGAGTGCACACACACACACACACACACACACACACGCCGAAATTACGCTGAAATTATGTGAAAAATAAAGGGCATAGTTTGCCTGGCTGCTTAAAACATGCAAACAGGAATAAAACGCGAGAGGCTGAGGAGGGAAAGGAAAAGTATAAGGAAGAGAAAGAGGTTGAAGAGGAAAAGAAGCAGGAGAGGAGAAAGAGGTGTGGAGAGATAAAATATTTTCCTCCTCTAAACGTATGCTACTAACACAGAGGTCAGAAGGTTAGGTTATGGTGGTGGTGGTGGTGGAAGGGCGGTGGTGATGGTGTGTTTGTGAAGGTTGTGGCGGTGGTGAGTGTGAGGTGTGGGCGAGGGGAGGAAAGTTGGGGAGGTGGAAAGAGAACGTGGAGTGAAAAAGAATACGATACAAAGGGAAAGAAGATAAGGAAACACTGATGCACCAGAGAAGGATTAGTTAAGTACGTTGAAAGAAGATCCAACAGAAACATACAGAACAAAAAGAAACAAAAATATATAATAAGGAGGAAAAGGAAAGATAACTAGAAACTATGGAGAAAGTATGGAAAAGGAAAAGAGGAGAAAAGGGAAATGCTAAAAGGAATAAAAGGAACACATAATTGAGGCATAAAATGGAAAAAAAAGGGATAAAAAAAGTGAAGAGAGCGAAGAGAGTGAATATAAGACCAAAGACGAGAAAATAATTTCAGGCAAGAGAGCAGAAAAACTATTATGACAGCAAAATCTGCTTGTACAACTACCAGCAGAACCCTCCTTTGAAACCCATTATCTTTAGCATTGTTTCCTTACACTGATTTTTACACACACACACACACACACACACACACACACACACACAGAGCCAATCTCCTCGTAAAGGGACAACTGTCACATCAATTCGTGTTGGCGGCGGCGGCGGGAATGATTTTTGCTTGCCGTTCGACTTTATTTTTATCCTTTGCTCAACTTTCGAAATTTTCATTCTTAGCTTTATGCTCTTTTATTTCTTTTAAACAATTTCATGGGGGACGGATATTAGTTGTTGGTGCAGTGTGCTGTTTATGTTGTGGTGGTGGTGGTTATGGTGGTGGTGGTGGTGCATAGCCTACCATGGTGGAGCCGAGGGGTCTTTTGAGTTATGGTTGAGTTTTTCAGACAACTCCGAAATTTACGTCCCCACCCTCCTCCTCGTCCTCCTCTCCTCTCCTTTCCTCTCCTCTCCTGTCCTTCCTCCTCCTCTCTTACTCTTTCTTATTCTTCTCTCCGTCTTCCACCTCCTTCGATCCTCATCCTCTGCCGTTCCTTCTCGCCTTCCTTTAATTATACCAATCACAAGGGGAGAGAAGGAGGAAACCTTAGGGAAATAATTTAAAATGGCGAAAAGAGGACGACAGTGATGGAAACACACCCTTGGAGAGGTCCGGAGTGCAAGAGTGAAGGAGGGGGCAAGGCAGAGATGGGCGTGGGACGGAAGGAAGGAAGAAGGGAGGGATGGAGAGAACGACAAGAACACATGACTTGGAGACAGCTGATGAAGCGGCGGAGGGTGCGAGGAGAACACGAAGATGGAGTTGACGAGAGAGAGAGAGAGAGAGAATAGGGAGGAGGTTTTTGGGCATAGATGAAAATGTGGCCGTGAGGTATGGTGCCATCTCCACCATCTCCATCATCATATATCTTACACCTTGGTTGAGGAAGCTCATTCACATACCTGACTCACACCATCTCTCTCTCTCTCTCTCTCTCTCTCTCTCTCTCTCTCTAAATTGCTCCTTCCTCCCTCCTGCTTTCAGTCTTACGGTGTATTTTTCTATTGTTTTATTTTGTCGATTTTTGCTTCTTCCTCTCATCTTCACCCACCCCCTCGTCTTCATTTTCTTCCTTCTTCACCACCTTTTTTCTTCATTCCCTTTATCTTTGTCGCTCTTCCTTCTATTTATCTCTCTTTGTCTTGTTCTTTTCATTCAATAATCGTGGTCTCCTCGTTTCTCTCTTTATTTTCATTTTCTTCACGCTTCATATTTTATACATTTCTTGTCTACCACTTCCATTACATTTTTCTCCGTTTCTTTCTGACCCTCCTTCACCTCCTCCTCCTCCTCCTCCTCCTCCGTCTCCTCTTCCTTTCACTGTGGGTTGGATGTAAGGCAAACGTGTAGAATTGCATTATATTCTTTTTTTTTCTCTTATTTTGTTCCTGTGGGTAGTCGCTTCACACCTCCCTTCTTACTTCCCTCTCGCTCACACTCATTCCTTTCGTTCCCTCCTCCCTCTGCCCTCCCCCACCTTCCCTCATGCCCCTCTTTGCCCCTCGTACCCTCGGAATTTACATACAATCTGTATACATATAGTGGCGGAATGGACGCCGCGGGACCGCCCCGGGATCAGGCAGGCCAAGTTGCTGATCCCAAATTTTTGGTCCCATTCACAAGCTCAAGAGTCATCCCCATCAAGACAAATGTAAACTTTGTGTGTGTGTGTGTGTGTGTGTGTGTGTGTGTGTGTGTGTGTGTGTGTGTGTGTGTGTGTGTGACTGTCTCTCTGTCGTCTCTCTCTCTCTCTCTCTCTCTCTCTCTCTCTCTCTCTCTCTCTCTCTCTCTCTCTCTCTCTCTCTCTCTCTCTCTCTCTCTCTCTCTCTCTCTCTCTTCATAAGCTCATTCTGCCTTCCTCATTGGAATCGGAAAACTTATAAGTCACGTCTAGATTGAAATAAAATTTTGGCATGAAGGATATTTCTGTCGTGTGTGTGGTTAACTCTCTTTTTTTTTCCTTTCCTTCTCTTCCCTTTCTTGATATTATATGTTGCAGATTTCCTTGGCGGTGTCGGCACGTGTACGTGTTAGATCGTTTTTACTTTCTCCCTTCCTTCGTTGCTGTTTTTCTTTCTCAATTTCTTTTGTTTTTTAGTGTTTGTCCGACCTCATGCCGAAACTTTTGGGTGGTGTATCACGCAAGTTTGGGATCCGGAGTGTTAAATTCTTTCTCTGATCTGAGATTTGGGCACCGCTGAAAAAGAGCGACAAGACTATCTACATTCCCAGGCAGCTTCGCCTCATTGACTTAATATCTCAGTTCACGACGGACATCCGGTTCGTCAGAGGTGAAGACAACGTCACTGCCGACGCTATATCACGTAACATCTCAGGAACGTCCTCCTCTCTCATCGACTATGCCACCATTGCTGCAGACCAGGTCGACAACACCGAACTGCAGCAGTTGAAAGATAACCTCGCATTGCTGATGTCCTCCAGCCCAACCTGCCGAAGAACCACCGGTACCCTCTCTTCACCAGCTGCACGACCTATCTCAATCCGGGATACGACACGAGCGTCGCAACATATCATGTCATAGCGCTTCATATGGACGGGGATTAACAAGAACGTCAGAAACTGGACCCGCACCTGCGTCCACTGCCAAACCTCTAAGGTGACGCGCTACACAGTCTCTTCTCCAGCGACATTCACGCCCCGATCATTTAGACTCGAGCACGTCAACGTCGACATCGTTTTGCCACTTCCACACTCCAACGCCTATAAGTACCTCCTCACCTGCGTTGACCGATTCACACGCTGGCCTGAAGCTGTCCCGACCGAAGCTATAGCAACGGACACTGTCGCCAGAGTCTTCGTCAACACCTGGGTGTCACGCTTCGGTACGCCTTTCAGCCTTACATCCGACCGTGGAAGCCAATTCGAGTCCAGCCTGTGGAGCAGGGTCATGTCTAGACTGGGGATCAAGCTCATCAGAACTACCAGCTACCATCCTCAGTCCAGTGGCCTGGTAGAACGCTTCCACCGCCAACTCAAGGCATCGCTGGCAACAACGACACGGGGCCGCAGTGACTGGACCGCAACTCTACACCGAGTCCTTCTCAGCATACGAATGGCACTCAAAGAAGACGTCGGTCACTCCTCTGCAGAGTTCCTGTACGGCACCACTCTCCGCCCACCAAGAGAGAGATTATCTCGTCCACTTGTGCCCCCCCCCCCCCCCCCACCCACCCACCCACCCACGATATACAGGACTAAGCCAGGAACCTTAAGGACGCCATGCAGAGGCTCCAGTCAGTTCCGCCACGTACATCAGCTGCCAGCACGTTCGTTAGCCAGGATCTCATTACCTGTACACACGTGTTCGTGCGAGTGGACGGCACGGAAATAAACTCTTCAGCAGCCCCTTCGCCGTCACCAGGAGGACAAACAAGAACATCACTCTTGACTGTCACGGCAAGTCCGATGTCATCTCCATCGACCTGGTCTAGTCAGCGTACCTTCTGTGTTCAGATCCTCCACAAGTAAGTGTCCCCCAGCCCTGTGCCTAACAAGAACAGTGTACAGTGCCACAAAAAGAGGGTAACGTTCCTCCTACCTCGTCACTAGATAAGTATTGAAGTGAACCTCTAAATCTTCCCGTGTTCTCTCACATTCATTATCCGTTTTTTTTACTCTCCTTTTAAATCTCGTTTTAGTCTGCCTTCTAACAGACCAGTCTGCCAAGATATTTTTTTTTAGTTTGTTTATATATTTCTCATAATTTTTTTCTCTAATATGTCCACTACTCCAACTGCTAATTCTACAATAACTTTTACTACAAAAAAAATATTATTGTTAATAGTGATATCCACATTTTGTTTGCATTTTGCTGCAAGAAAATGTTTACTCCTCTTTCTAATCGTCTCATCCACCACCTCCTCCTCCTCCTTCTCTTCCTCCTTCATTTAACTTTTCGCATCCCTTAAAGATCTGTTTTTCTTGTTTGACCTTCCTCGCTGCCACCCGTGAAAGAGAGGACGAGAAGGGGAGGGGGAGAAGGAAAGGGAGAAGAGAGGAGAGGTACTGAGGAGAGGAAAAGAAGGGAAGAGGTACGGATGAGAAGAAAAGGAGGCGAGTGGGTGAAGGCAACGAAGAGCAGGAAAGGAATATGAAAGAGGGGAAAAAATGGGGTGGGGTTAACGGAGACGAGGGGAGGGGTCTGTTGGAAAGTAAGAGGGGGGGGAGGAGGAGGTGAAGGGAACGGAGACGACGAGGGGTGTGAGGGAGAGAAAGAGAAGGGAATAAATTTTTGGGCCGTATAAACTTGTTTTTTCTTCAGGTTTATCCTAAAACTGAAGTCGTGTGTGTGTGTGTGTGTGTGTGTGTGTGTGTGTGTGTGTGTGTGTGTGTGTGTGTGTGTGTGTTTGTCTGTGTGTGTGTGTGTGTGTGTGTGTGTGTGTGTGTGTGTTTGTCTGTGTGTGTGTGTGTGTGTGTGTGTGTGTGTGTGTGTGTGTGTGTGTGTTCCAGCGAACTATTATATCTTTTTTTTTAAATAATATGTTGTGTATTAAAATTCATTGGCTGTCCGAGTTTGACTGCAGTGTTATGATTTCTTTGTTCCCCCAGTTTATAGAACCTCGAAACACACACACACACACACATACACACACACACACACACACACACACACACACACACACACACTGTTTCACTGTAGAAGCTCACAATTCTCTCCTTGTTTCACAATTCACACCACCAGTAGCAGCAACACCACCGCCATCCTTCCGCCAGCCACCAGACCCTTCACACCCTCCGCTGCTTCACACCTCGCTCCATCAGTAGTCCAAGAGCCCTCACGCGCGGCAATACCTTCTTGCCACCACATAATCACGACTCGCTGGCTTAATGAGCCCCAGCGCCCTCGCTGTAAGTTCACCTGGCACTCGCGCGGCACAAATGGAGGCTGTGTGTGCCGGGCCTGGTATTTACGTTTGTTTTGTGCAAGCAGCTGCGCCGCAAGTGGTGTGTGTGGCGTGAATCTTGATCGAGCTGCCCTTTTCTTGCCCGCGTCCCCCCCCTGCTCCCCCCCCCCCTGTTGTTGTGTTGTTAATATTTACTCCCTAGCGGATGCACGGGGTATGGGGGAGCCCGTCTGAGAAGGCTTGCTAGATGGATTTTCTTACGGTGGCGGGTATGAATGTACGAGATTTGCGATCTCAGAGTCAGGAGTGGTGGCGACGCGTTCAGCAGCCAGCTGCCGAGCCATGACTTCGTCTAAAGGGGCAGGTAGACCGGGGGTATGGAGGAGCTCTGTTACTGGGCATTCAAGAATGTAATGAATCAGCGGGTCCTATTGCGGGGGTCGAGGCTGAGAGGGCAGGGGTCAGGTTCTCTATTGCATATTTCAGCGAGTGTTGGAAATCCAAGGCGAGTCAATATGGCGTTCGAAATGGAAGGTGGGACGTTGAGAGGCTGGTAGTTGGTAGCGGTCCTATACCAGAAGGCTGAGCTGGATCCTTGGTTTATGAGGTCTTGGTGATGGTTGCGGGTGAGATTGGCTGCGGCGGTGTTGAGCGTTCGCCGAGTTGTGACCCAGCTCGGCGCCATATTCAGAATGATGGTAAGCAGGGTCCGTGCAAGATTGGCCGCCCTGTCCGCCTTCTCGTTCCCTGTCAGCTCTCTCTCTCTCTCTCTCTCTCTCTCTCTCTCTCTCTCTCTCTCTCTCTCTCTCTCTCTCTCTCTCTCTCTCTCTCTCTCTCTCTCTCTCTCTCTCTCTCTCTCTCTCTCTCGTTCATTTTGTCCTTCACTTCCTTCAAATTGGACGGGAAATAGCTCAGTCTTTTGCTTGGCTGGAGTTCAAAGACTTGGGTTTAACATTGGACTTTTTGATTTATCGTCTTATAGTTAAAGGCGATCTATACAGACACTTTTCCTGTCCTCTCGGTAATTAGGCGCTCTGTGCCGGTATGCTTCCCGTCCTCACGGTTATTAAGGCGCGTTTTACTTGCACCTTTCCTGTCCTCAAGGTTATCAAGGCGCTCTATATCGGCATGTTTCCCGTCCACACGGTATTAAGGTGCTCTATATCTGCATGTTTATCGTCCTCACGGTACCCATCCCTATTGCTTCTGTTGTGGTCGCTGTCCATTGAACATTCAATAATTGTATTAATTAATGTCACTTTTTTTTTCCGTTTTGCCCATTGCGCCGGTAGGCTTTCTTGGTGGGGCCTGATGGTCGGCCTCAAACTGTTATGTCGCAAGCAAGTGTTCATAGTGGCGCCATCCTACTTGGCTCATGCTGCCCCCCAGGAGCTCACCTGTGATCCTCATTTTAGATAGAGAATCAAGAGTCCGGATTGATTGGTGGCCTTCAGGACAGCATGTGGGTAGTCTTAGGCCACTCGGCCTCTTCCTTCACCTCCTCTTCCTCCCTTTGCTGCTCACCATCATCACAAATACGCCAGTCACCCGCACCACCGTAAACTTGCTATCCGAAGCCCTAACTGGCCTGCGCGAGGCTCTGATGTGCTATGCAATGAATAATACCTTCTTCCCTAAACAAGTAGTTATGATGCCCATCGCGCACACACGAGGGAACACCACCTCGGGAAAACATGTGAATACGTAAAGTTGTCTGGTTTGATTCTGGTTTTTCCACTTGTGCTCCTTGCAAAGATTGGTATTGACCGAAAGTAATTATTTAAACTGTGTCATGCGTTTGTTTGTTTTTACAACAAAGGAGACAGCTCAAGGGCACACACAAAAAAGGAAACAATAATACAAAAAAGCCCGCTACTCGCTGCTCCCAAAAAAAGAATCAAAAGAGGTGGCCGAAAGAAACGTCAGTTTCGGGAGGAGAGGTGTCCTGATACCCTCCTCTTGAAAGAGTTCAGTCGTAGGCAGGAGGAAATACAGATGAAGGAAGATTGTTCCAGAGTTTACCAGCGTGAGGGATGAAAGAGTGAAGATGCTGGTTAACTCTTGCATAAGGGTTTTGGACAGTATAGGGATGAGCATGAGTAGAAAGTCGTGTGCAGCGGGAGGGGGAGGTTGGGGGGGGGGGGGGAGGCATGCAGTTAGCAAATTCAGAAGAGCAGTCAGCGTGGAAATATCGATAGAAGATAGAGAGGCAACATCACAACGGAATTTAAGAGGTAGAAGACTATCAGTAGGAGGAGGAGAGCTGATGAGACGAAGAGCCTTGGACTCCACTCTGTCCAGAAGAGCTGTGTGAGTGAAGCCCCCCCACACGTGAGATGCATACGAATAGCAACTGCGCGGGGGAGAAGAACTGGCGGAGACGATACAGAACACCCAACCTCGAGGAAGCTGATTTAGCGAGAGAGGAGATGTGAAGTTTCCGGTTGAGATTTTGAGTTAAGGATAGACCGAGGATGTTTATTGTTGAAGATGGTGACAGATGAGTGTTGTCGAAGAATAAGGGATAGGTGTTTGGAAGATTGTGTCGAGTTGATAGGTGGAGAAATTGAGTTTTTGAGGCACTGAAGGACACAAGGTTCCTTCTGCCCCAATCGGAAATGATAGCATGGTCTGAGGTTAAGCGTTCTGCAGCCTCCAATCTGGAGTCGTGTACTTTCTGTTGTGATGGCCTTCTATTGAAAGAAGTTGAATAATGCAGAGTGGAGTCGTCGGCGTATGAGTGGACAGGACAGTTTGTTATGGAAAAAAGATCATTGATGAATAACAGGAAGAGTGTGGGTGATAGGACAGAGCCCTGTAGAACACCACTGTTGATAGGTTTAGGGGAAGAACAGTGACCGTCTACCACCGCAGAGATAGAACGGCCGGAAAGGAAACTGGATATAAAGGAACATAGAGAGGGATAGAATCCGAAAGAGGGCAGTTTAGAAAGCAAAGACTTGTGCCAGACTCTATCGAAGGCTTTCGATATGTCTAGCGCAACAGAGAAAGTTTCACCGAAACGGCTAAGAGAGGATGACTAAGAGTCAGTTAAGAGAGCAAGAAGATCGCCAGTCGAACGCCCCTTGCGGGACCGATACTGGCGATCAGATAGAAGGTTAGAATTGGAAAGATACTTTTGAATCTTCCGGTTAAGGATTGATTCAAAAGATTTAGATAGACAGGAAAGTAAAGCTATAGGGCGGTAGTTTGAGGGATTGGAACGGTCACCCTTCTTAGGCACAGGCTGTACAAAGGGGTTACAAAAGACCAAGCGAACAGTAACGGTGGGCAGACAAAGATCAAGTAAACAAAGACTGACATAACACATAAAGTCGGGATATTTATATTGAAAGATCTACCATATTTTTTTTATAACTGCATTGTGCTGCCTCTATTGACAAAATATTTCTCTTGTATATGCGCCATGTGTTGGGGTCATAACAAAACCACGTAAACAACAGCAGCGAGGAAAATGTTGTTAAAGTAGTCAACCTAAATTTATCTATGCAAAAAGTTATTCGGTAGCGAGATCATTAATACACTGATATACCGCCGATGTCCTTTTTTTTCACCTTCATCATACAAACAGTCGAAAAAAAATATTCTGCCATTAAGATTGGCCATACGAGTTTATTTGCTGCCACGGGAGTTACTGACAACTTTCCTGACCCAAGTTTCCTTGGGAACACATTCAGGAGGGGATAGCAGCTCAGGGCGTGACTCAAAGGCCATCGGTTTCCTGCTAAGGATTTGACTTGGAGATGAAAGGACGAGGACACCGCCTCGCCGCCCCCAACTTGCATGTCTCTGGGCTCAGTGTCCTTACTCTTCACAGCCTATTTTGTGCCAGCGTACTGATGTGGAAATCGGAATTAACAAAGACAACAAACCTTACATTCTCATCATCTAACAGAGCATTCTTTGTTCCATATGACTTAAACTCTTTTTGGATCGGGGAGTACTGAGCCACTTGTAAACCTAAATTTGTTTTTTTGTTTGTTCATATTTTTATTTACAGGTGCAACAACAAGCTGGATCTTTTATATATATATATATATATATATATATATATATATATATATATATATATATATATATATATATATATATATATATATATATATATATATTTTTTTTTTTTTTTTATTTAGCCTCATGGTCTGTCTCCTTCACCGTCGAAAAGATATCAAGTTCACGGCCAAGCTTCGGCGTGTACACATCACAATCATAATTTTAGGGAAGACAGACATTCTCTTTATTAACTTCCGCAACATTTGCGGTCTTCGCTCTAGTTTTCATTCTGTGGAACACCATCTCTCCTCCTCTAAACCTCACTTTCTTTTCCTCACCGAAACACAGGTTTCTGAGACTACTGACAGCAATCTATACCGTGTTCCCTCCTACTATCTCTCTCTTAACTTTCAATCCAAAGCTGGATCGATTCCTGTCGGTTTTGTATTAAAGCAAATGAGGATAAACGGAAAATCAGTCAACTAGATGCTATTTATGCATTGACACGAGACATTGAAATTTTGAGGGAAGGAATCCTGACCACTCATGGGTGTTCCTCACCCCCCTTTCCTCCAATCCAAGGCCACTCCGTTATCTCCCCCTCGCCCGCCGCACACCTGCTTTCCCTCCTCTCACCCGCCTTCCCCCCCTCGCTCCTGCCCACGCCCTCCCGCTTCCGTTCCTCTCTCCCCTTTCCTTCTCCTCTTCCCCTTCGTCCGGCTCTCCCTCTCCTCTCGCTTCCACCCTCACCTCCCCTCCCTCCTCCTCCACAGCCGCTACCTCCCCCGCCTCCCCCCCTTGCACCCTCCTCCTACCCCTCCTCTTCCCCCACCACCTCCGCCACCTCCTCCTTCTCCACACGAACGATGAAAATGAAATGGCTACAATCCTAAATAACTTTTTCGCATCCGTATTTACCGACGAAGATTGTTTATCACCTCAACCGCCGGAGGTTAGAAGGACCGAAAAGATGTTAAGTGTCGTGCTCATCGTAGAAAGTGACATTTTACGCACAACTAAAAATATTAAAGTAAGCAAAGTTCCTGGTCCAGACAAAATTACCCCTAAGGTCTTAAAATAAATCAAACATCAGATTTGTAAACCGCTCTCCATCATATTCAATAAATCTTTAACAGCTGGAAAAGTTCCGTCGGATTGGAAACTAGCAAATGTCACACCAATTTTCAAAAAGGGGGGACAAGTCTCATCCAGGAAACTATCGACCAATTAGCCTGACATCGATTGTTTGTAAGTTAATGGAGACTATCATTCGCGACAATATGGTGAAATTCTTCGAAGAAAATAATATAACAAATAATTCGCAACATGGCTTCCGTAGTAAACGTTCGTGTTTAACTAACCTACTTGATTTTATTCATTATAATTTTGAGGTGTTCGATGAAAGCCGATCGGTAGATATCATATATCTGGATTTTCAAAAGGCATTTGATAAGGTCCCGCACCAACGATTGCTCAGCAAACTATTGGCGCACGGTATCTCGGGTAACATTCACAATTGGCTTGTGGACTGGCTCTCTGAGCGGAAACAGAGAGTAATTCTAAACGGCGTTATATCTAACTGGCTCGATGTCAGAAGCGGCGTACCTCAAGGATCAGTGCTTGGCCCCATGTTCTTCTTAATTTATATTAATGATATCGATAATGGGCTCCCTTGCAAAGTATCAAAATTTGCTGATGACACAAAAATTGCTAGTCAAGTAACTGCGACATTCGACGAAGAAGCTTTACAATCAGATCTAGATCGACTTGCACGTTGGGCCAATCGATGGCAAATTAAATTTAACGTTGACAAATGTAAAGTGTTGCACATCGGAAAAAATAACAATCGCGTTCGGTACGTAATGAATGGCCAACAACTTTCTGTAGTAAGTAAAGAAAAGGATCTTGGAATCACTATATCAAGTGATTTAAAGCCCGGTCAGCATTGTTCAGAAGTAGTTAAAACTACAAACAAATTGTTTGGCTTCATCGGACGAGTCTTTAATAATAAATAGGAAAAAGTAATATTAAAACTGTATAATTCGTTGGTTCGACCCCGTCTAGAGTACTGTGTACAGTTTTGGTCTCCCTATTACAGAAAAGACATAGAAAAGTTGGAACGGGTTCAACGAAGAGTAACAAAGATGATTCCTAGGTTGAGAAATGTATCATATGAACAAAGGCTTAAATAAGTAAATTTATTCAGCCTATCAAAACGAAGAATGCGAGGCGATCTAATAGAATTGTTTAAAATGTTTAAAGGATTCAGTGATATTAATGTGGAAGATTACTTTACAATTGATCGATCAAATAGAACAAGAAGAAATCACAATTTGAAGATAAGTGGTAAAAGATTCTCGTCGCACGAAGCTAAACACTTCTTCAATCGAGTTGTTAATATTTGGAACTCTCTACCGTGTGATGTCGTTGATAGTACAACATTTACGGCCTTCAAGAATAGATTAGACAAGTATTTTGAATCCAACCAGCAACTAAGATATTACTCATTGTCGCAATAACGTTAAGTTCTTTCGAATACTGGTGTCCTTGTCCGCTTTTATCGCCCGGTTAGTGGTAGCAATAATGGTAGTTCTTTCCTCTTTCCTAAATAATTTCCATGCAGTTTTTCCATGCTGCATGGTTCTTTTTCCTTTCCTGCCAGCTTTGGCTGGAGGGATGGGGGGTAGGGAGGAGCCTTCACCTTTGCTGTCCTTCATCTTTCACCTTTGATTAGATAGTTAGTGTAGCTTGTCACAAACAGCCTCGTAGGGACCAGCAGGGCTGCTGTTATTTGTTCTTCCTTTGTGGCTTTTGTGTCCTCTCCCCCTTCCCCTTCGACGTCATCCCCCTGCTCTCTCTCCTTTTCCCACTCTTCCTCCTCCTCCTCCTCCTCCTCCTCCTCCTCCTCCTCCCCTGTTGCCGCTCTCCCCCGTCCTCCTGTTGCAGATCCCTCTTCTACTGGCACCGTTTCTAAGAGGAAAGTACTGGTGGTGTGGGACAGTCAAGTCCGGCTCATTGACCGGTACTTTTGTTCCAGGGATAAAGAAAATAGGCTTAGAGTGTGCTTCCCCGGGGCAGGCATACAGCACGTGTCCGACAGGATGGAGGAAATTTTAGCAGGGGAGGGACCACAGCCCATCGTCTTCTGCAGTTTCGGTGGTAATGACATCGGTAGGTTGGGAAGCGATGAGATATTTAGGCGCTTTAGGGAGTCGTTTGGGAGAGTGAGAGACTTCTGTGGACTACCGGTCGTTTGTGGTGTTTTGCCGAGGAGGGAGGTTGGTAAGGGATGGCTTTCCTGGGCCCTGGCTGTGAACAGCAGTCTGGTGTAATGGCTGGCTTTTCATAGATAAAAGGAACCTCTTTTACGAAAAGGACACATTGTATGCCAACGATGAAGTACACCTGTCGCTCCAGGGGGTCGAGGTTCTCGCAGACTCCCTCGAGCGATCACTTAACACTGCTGGATTTTTTAGGATAGGCGAGGGGGGAGGGCCTATCGTCCGGGGATGTACCTCACAGACGGTGACTAGGAAGCTTAAGATGAATCAAAAAGCTGCAACAAAGGATGGTCTAACGGCTTATTATACCAACATTCGGAGTCTCAGGAACAAGATAGATCTACTGAGGGGGAAAGCATGTGTCGAGAAATTCGACATCATGGCAATCACGAAAACATGGTTGGATATTGCAAATAAAAACTTTATGTTGGAATTGGAAATAGATGGTTATCAGATGTTTCTCAACGATAGAAAGGGAAGAAGGGGAGGGGAGGGGGGGGGGGGGGGCACTATATGTTAAAAACACACTTAAATGTACTGCTAACAATTATGTTCAAACAAACGGCGACTCAGAGTCAGTTTGGGTGGACGTCCACAGAGGGAAAGATAAACTGACTTTAGGGGTTCTATACAGGCCACCCAGCCTAGGCAGGCAGGACACAGACATATTACTCCAAGAGGTTGGCTGGGCATGCAGAAACAAAAATGTGTGCATCATAGGGGACTTCAACTATAGGAATATAGACTGGGAAGGCGTGGGGGGGTGATCTAGTGTCTGTGGATTTTTTCTAAAGTAGTACAGGCTAATTTTCTCAAGCAGACAGTAACTGAGCCGACCAGAGGTAACAACATTTTGGACTTGGCCTTAACTAACAACGAGAATATGATCAGTGAGCTAGACGTTGGGGGAGAGCTGGGTGTTAGTGATCACAGGGAGATTAGGTTTAACTTAGACTGGGCGGTGACCCAAGACCTCAGCACTGTGCTGGTACCAGCCATTAGAAGAGCCGATTACGAGGGGCTTAGAAGACACCTTGAGGAGGTAAATTGGGAAACCTTGGGGGTAGATGAAGGCCAGATCTCAGGGCAGAAACCTGGGGGACAGGGGAGCCATGTGGAGCTGACCTTCCATAATATAGTTAGGGTAATAGAAGAAGGTCAAGACAGCGTACCCCTTACCAAGCACATAGAAAGGAAAATAATGACCCTAAATTGATGACCCGTGGTCTCAAGTATGAGATTGGCTTGAAGAGAGGAATTTACAAGAAAATAAAGAATGGGGAAACCCACCTCAAGGGTAGGTATGTTGAACTAGCCAGATCGGCGAAGAACACCCGCCTAGCAAAAAGGACTTACGAGATTAGGGAAGCCAAAGAGGCCAAGAGCGATCCCAAGGGCTTCTTTAAATTATACAGAACGAAAACAAGGGAGAGAATTGGGCGGTTGAAAACAAACACAGGAGAGCTCGTTGGGAATGGGGATGATATGAGTTAAATGTTGAACGACTATTTCCTCTCAGTTTTCACACAGGAAAATCTAACAACCATTCCGGAGAGAGTTCAGGTATATGAAGGAGAATATAACGACAAGTTGAGATATGTGATCATCACCAGGCAGGTAGTCCAAGATGAGATTGGTAGGTTGAAGAAAAACAAATCGCCAGGTCCTGACGAACTATTCCCGCGTGTCCTGAAAAAAATGCAAGCAGGCCCTCAGTGGCCCACTTACCGATGTCTTTAAGGTGTCTCTAAATTCTAGGTACGTGCCCAGCCAATGGAAAGTAGCTAATGTGACGCCGATTTTCAGAAAGGGAAACAAGTCACCCACATCAAATTATCGCCCAATTAGCTTAACATCAGTTATAGGCAAGATGCTGAAGTCGAGTATTGCTAGGAGCTTTCGGGACCATCTAGAGAAGCATAATTTAATTCACGACTCACAGCATGGGTTCACGAAAGGAAGGTCTTGCCTTACTAATCTGTTGTGCTTCTACACTCAAGTAATTGAAGCGGTTGACAGAGATGAAAGCTATGACATACTATATCTAGATTTCAGTAAAGCTTTCGACAAAGTCCCTCATCACCGGCTATTCCTAAAATTACAGGCTCACGGCGTAGATGGGAAAGTCTTGAACTGGATTAGGGTGAGGCTTAGTGGTAGAAAGCAGAAAGTACAAATCAAAGGTAAAAAATGTGAAAGGGGCAGTATTACGAGTGGAGTCCCACAAGGGTCGGTGCTGGGTCCGCTGCTTTTTATCATTTACATCAATGACTTGGACAAAAGAATTAGTAGTGATGTCATAAGTTCGCAGATGATACCAAGATCGGTAGAGTAATCCAATCAGACCAGGATGCTAGCGTTCTCCAGGATGAGCTTGACAGACTATATGATTGGGCGGGGAAGTGACATATGGAATTCAATGTTGGGAAGTGTAGTATTCTGAGTGTAAATAGGAATAAACCCTCACATAATTACTCCTTAAATGACACTCCTCAAAGTGTGAGAGGGACTTAGGAGTCTTAGTGAACACTGACCTTCGTCCAAGGGCCCAGTACATTCAGGCAAAGAATCGTGCAAACAGGGTACTGGGTTTCATCTCGAAAAGCGTAAGCAATAGGAGCGCTGAGGTCATCCTCAAACTTTATTTAGCCCTAGTTAGACCTCACCTTGATTACGCGGTCCAGTTCTGGTCACCCTAATACAAAATGGATATCAAGATGTTAGAATCTGTACAGACAAGGATGACAAAAAATGATTCAGGGAGTGAGAAACTTTCCTTATGAGGATAGACTTAAGCATTTAAATTTACACTCTCTGGAAAGACAAAGGTTGCGAGGAGACCTTATCGAAGTCTATAAATGGATGAAGGGTTTTAATAAAGGGAATGTTAATAGGATTTTGGTGGTAAAAGAGCCAGGCAGGACACGTAGCAATGGTTTTAAGTTAGACAAATTCGTATTTGGCAAAGACATAGGCAAGAATTGGTTCACCAATAGAGTGGCGGACGAAGGGAACAGGCTTGGCAGTCATGTTGTGGGTGCCAATACCATAGATACATTCAATAAGAGGTTGGACAAATTCATAGAAAGTGAGGTAAGGTGGGGTTAGGATTACAGGAGCTGACTTGTATTGGGCAACCAGCCTCTTACAGACTCCTTACATTTTTATGTTCTTATGTCTACGTCCGCAACGACATCACTTGCTCTCGTGCCCACGACCTTGACTCTTCAGAGTTTTCCATCATCTGGATAAGACTTCATTGTCATTTTATTACTAAATACATCTGTGCTGTTTATCTCTCACCTAACTCTACTAACTATGTAAAACTCTTTGACTACTTGAACTCTAAAGCGGAACACATCTTGACCCACTCTCCCTTCGCTGAAATCTCTATCTTAGGAGATTTCAATGTTCACCACCAGCTTTGGCTTTCATCCTCTTTCACTGACCGGCCTGGTGAGCAAGCCTACAACTTTGCTCTCCTCAACGATCTAGAGCAGTTTGTACAGCACCCTACACGTATTTCCGACCGTCTTGGAGACAGGCCCAACATACTAGACCTCTTCCTTACCTCTAACTCTTCTGCTTACTCTGTCAAACTGTTTTCTCCGTTGGGCTCCTCCGATCACAACCTTATTTCTGTATCCTGTCCTATCTCTCCTGTATAGCCTCAGGACCCACCGAAGAGGCGATGCTTCTGGCATTTTGCTTCCGCTCGGTGGGACGACCTGATGATGTACTTTTCCGATTTCCCTTGGAATGATTACTGCTGCCAGGAGAGAGACCCCTCTGTGTGTGCCCAGCGCACCACAGAGGTGATTGTCTCTGGAATGGAGGCACACATTCCACCTACTTTCTCTGCTTCTTATGCTAAAAAGCCTTGGTTAAATCACGCTTGTTCTCGTGCTGTCAAAGATAGAGATGCAGCTCACAAAAGGTATCAGAGATTTCGCACTATTGCTAAACATGATCTTTTACATTTCTGCCCGGAATCGTGCAAAATCTATTATTCGATTTACCAAAAGCTCTTTCATTCATAGTAAATGTCAACACCTTGCTCTCTCTAATTCTTCCAGTGACTTCTGGCACCTAGACACAAATATATCCTCCAATTTCTCTTCTCCATCTGTTCCTCCTCTCCTTAACCCTGACGGCAGTATCACCGTCTCATTTATTTCTAAGGTTGAACTCTTTTCTCAAACTTTCTGTAAAAACTCCACTCTGGGCGATTCTGGGCATATTTATCCTACTCATCGCCCCTCTGACACCTTTATGCCTGTTATTAAATTTCTTAAGATTGACGTTTTCTATGCACTCTCTGGCCTCAACTCTCAGAAGGCTTATGGATCTGATGGAGTGCCTCCTATTCTCCTTAAAACCTGTGCTTCCGTGCTAACACCATGCCTGGTCAAACTCTTTCGCCTCTGCCTTTCAACATTTACCTTTCCTTCCTGCTGGAAGTATGCCTTCATACAGCCTGTGCCTAGGAAGGGTGAGCGTTCCAGTCCCTCAAACTACCGCCCTATAGCTTTACGTTCCTGTCTATCTGAAGCTTTTGAATCAATCCTTAACCGGAAGATTCAACAGCACCTTTCCACTTTTGATCTTCTCTCTGATCGCCAGTATGGGTTCCGTAATGGACGTTCTACTGGCGATCTTCATGCTCTCTTAACTGACTCCTGGTCATCCTCTCTTAGCCGTTTCGGTGAAACTTTCTCAGTTACGCTAGACATCTCGTAAGCTTTCGATAGAGTCTGGCACAATTCTTTTGCTTTCTAAACTGCCCTTTTACAGTTTATATCCTACTCTCTGTTCCTTTATATCCAGTTTCTTTTCCGGCCGTTCTGTCTCCGCTGTGGTAGACCGTCACTGTTCTTCCCCTAAACTCTTCAACAGTTGTGTCTCACAGGGCTCTGTTCTATCACCCACTCTCTTACTGTTGTTCATCAATGATCTTCTTTCCATAACAAACTGTCCTATGCATTCATACGCTGACGACTCCACTCTGCATTATTCAACTTCTTTCAACAGAAAGACTGGAGGCTGCAGAACGCTTAAC
The DNA here is from genome assembly GCF_024679095.1 of Eriocheir sinensis. NCBI lineage: Eukaryota > Metazoa > Arthropoda > Malacostraca > Decapoda > Varunidae > Eriocheir > Eriocheir sinensis. The sequence continues at coordinate 852,464 of NW_026112087.1, forward strand.
CTCAGACCTTGTTATCATTTCCGATTGGGGTAAAAGAAACCTTGTGTCCTTCAATGCCTCAAACACCCAATTTCTCCACCTATCAACTCGACACCATCTTCCAAACACCTATCCCCTATTCTTCAACAACATTCAGCTGTCACTTTCTTCAACACTAAACATCCTCAGTCCATCCTTAGGTCAAAATCACAACTGGAAACCTCACATCTCTCACTCAATCAGCTTCCTCGAGGTTTGGCGTTCTGTATCGTCTCCGCCATTTCTTCTCCCCCGCACAGATGCTTTCCGCCCTCGTATGGAATATGTATCTCACGTGTGTGTGTGTGTGGGGGTGGGGGGGTTGTGAGGGGGGGGGGGTGCTCCACTCACACAGCTCTCATGGACAAAGTAAAGTCTAAGGCTCTTTGTCTCATCAGCTTCCCTCCTCCTACTGACAGCCTTCTACCTCTTAAATTCCACCGTCATGTTGCATCTCTTTCTATCTTCTATCGATATTTTCATGCTGACTTCTTCTGAACTTGGTAAATGCATGCCTCCCCCCCTCCCGCGATCCCGCTGCACAAGAGTTTTTACTCATGCTCATCCCTATACTGTTCACACCCCTTATGCACGAGTTAACCAGCATCTGCATTCTTTCATCCCCTTCACTGGTAAACTCTGGAACAGCCTTCCTTCGTCTGTATTTCCTCCTGTATGACTTGACTTCTTTCAAGAAGAGTGTATCAAGACACCTCTCTATCCGAAATTGACCTCTCTTTTGGCAACTCTATATCTTACGCTATATGGGAGCAATAGTTAACGGAGTATTTTTATATATTTTCTTTTTCTTGCCTTCGAGTTGCTCTGTGCTGTACAAAAAAAAAAAAAAACGCCTCCCCACCCCCTTTCTCCTGATGCCACCCTCCTTTAGAACACTGCCTTGCCTCCTTCCCACGGCTGCGTCTCACCTTGAAGAGGTTACCTGTGGAAGGGAAACACGTCTGCCACCTGCAAGTCCCCCGCTGCTGCCGCAACATTTGGCAAAATTCTCCACTATTCGTCTTCCTTGTTTGCTTGCATTTCTTATTTCTCCCCCCCCCATCCTCCCCTCGTCTTCCCACCCCTTCCTTCTCCTCCCTAACGGCACAGCTGAAAGATTTGCCAGACAAAGAGGCAGAAGAAAGTCATGAGCCGCACTGATCCTCACGTACACAGCCAGCAAAGGGACAACACACCTGGCCAACACACCGCCCCCCTTCCACCCCACTTTCACCCCGACTACCTCCAGCAACACCACTGCCACCACCACTCTGCAACTTATGCTAGAACAGCTTCAGCTACTATTACTTTTTCTTCCATTACCATTGCAACAACAACAACTACTACTACTACTACATCTGCTACTACTACTACTACTACTACTACTACTACTACTACATGTGCTACTACTACTACTACTACTACTACTACTACTACTACTACTACTATTAATTCTACTTTTATTAATACCACAACAACAATAATAACAACCATCACTACCACCACAAAATCAACAACCATAGCCACCACCACTACCAATAATAACAACAAGGGTGTTGAGGCTCTCTCAGACTCCCTTGAGCGAACACTTGGTACCCTGAGGGATTTTTTAGTATAGGCGAGGGGGGTAGGAGTATTGGGAGCAATGGGAGGAGTAATGGGAGGGGACATCTAGCTCATAATATAACCAGGCAGCTTAGAAGTAATTCTAGGGGAGTAACAGAGGACGGGCTAAGAATCTTCTATAGTATAGAAGATTCTTAGCCCGTCCTCTGTTACTCCCCTAGAATCTATACTAACAGCAGGAGCCTCAGAAACAAGATAGACTTACTAAGGGGTGAAGCTTATTCAGAAAATTTTGACATAATAGCGATCACTGAGACATGGATAGACACTGCTAATATAAATTTTAGATCAGAATTTGAAATAACGGGTTATCAGATGTTTCGCAAAGACAGAAGGGGCAGAAAGGGAGGTGGAGTTGCTCTATATGTTAAAGACTCACTTAAATGTTTAGTTAACAATTCAGTCAAAACTAACATGGATTCAGAATCAGTTTGGGTGGACGTTTACAAAGGGAAAGAAAAACTAACTCTAGGAGTTATGTACAGGCCACCTAACCTTAACAGGCAGGACACGAGTATATTACTACAGGAGATTGGCAGGGCGAGTATGAGTAGAAATGTCTGCGTAATGGGGGACTTTAATTATAGGAAGATAGACTGGGAAGACCTAGTGGGTGACCTGGAAGCCGAGGACTTTCTTGAAGTTATACAAGATAATTTCCTTAAGCAGGTAGTTACTGAGCCTACCAGAGGAGATAACATATTAGACCTAGTTGGAGGTGGGCGGAGAGTTAGGAAATAGTGACCACAGAACGGTTCGTTTTAGCTTAGATTGGGCGGTAACCCGCGAACCAAACCCAGTGTTAGTGCCAGATTTCTGAAGAGCAAATTACGAGGGGCTTCGAAGACATCTTGAAGGGGTAAACTGGGATAATTTAGGGATTCATGAGGGCCAGAACTGCGGATTGGAGAGCCAGGAGAACCAGGTAGAAATGTCTTACAATAACTTAGTTAGAGTAATAGTAGAGGGGCAAGGGCAGCATATACCACAGCGAACACTTAGAAAAGAAAATAATGATCCTAAGTGGATGACTAGTGGACTAAAACACGAGATTGGGTTAAAGAAGGGAATTTATCAGAAAATAAAGAATGGTGAAACATCTCGGGGGCCGGTATGTCGAACTATCTAGATTAGTTAAGAAAAACACCAGGATAGCAAAAAGGATCTATGATGTCAAAGTAGCAAATGAGGCGAAAAGTAATCCTAAGGGCTTCTTTCAGATGTATAGAACAAAAACACGGGAGAAAATTGGACCGCTGAAAACAAACACAGGGGAGCTAGTAGAAAATTACGAAAATATGAGCACATTGTTGAACGACTACTTCCTTTCAGTATTCACACAGGAGGATCGAACGACTATACCGGAAAGAGTTCAGGTGTACGAGGGCGGGGATGGCGATAAATTGAGGGATATAATCATTACCAGGCAAGTAGTTCAGGATGAGATAGATAAGCTGAAGAAGAACAAGTCGCCAGGTCCTGACGGGATATTTCCGAGGGTATTAAAGGAATAACGTGATGTACTCAGTGACCCACTAACCGACATCTTTAAGATGTCGGTAAATACTGGCTATGTGCCGAGCCTATGGAAAGTAGCTAATGTGACGCCGATTTTCAAAAAGGGGGACAGGTCGGTTGCTTCAAACTATCGCCCAATTAGCTTAACATCGGTTATAGGGAAGATGCTGGAGTCCATAATAGCCAGGAACATTCGGGAGCATTTAGAGAAACATAGCTTAATTCACGACTCGCAGCATGGGTTCACAAAAGGTAGGTCATGCCTCACCAATCTCTTGTCCTTCTACAATAAAGTATTTGAGGCGGTTGACAGAGATGAAAATTATGATGTAATCTATCTTGATTTTAGTAAAGCGTTTGACAAAGTTCCTCAACAACGACTGTTGCTTAAATTACAGGCTCATGGTGTAGAGGGGAAGATTCTGAACTGGGTCAAGGCGTGGCCTAGCAATAGGAAGCAAAGAGTGCAAATCAATGGTTAAAGATCTGACTGGGGATGTGTTACGAGTGGGGTCCCACAAGGCTCGGTATTAGATCCACTTTTGTTTATTATTTATATCAATGACTTAGATACAGGAATTAGTAGTGATGTTAGTAAATTTGCAGACGATACCAAGATCGGTCGAGTAATTGAGTCGGATCAGGACGCTAGTATTCTCCAAGGTGAACTCAACAGATTGTATGACTGGGCGGATAAATGGCAGATGGAGTTCAATGTAGGGAAGTGCAGTATTCTGAGTGTAGGTAGGAACAACCCCTCACATAACTATTGCATAAATGACACTCTCATAAGCAGGTCTGGGTGCGAGAGGGATTTAGGGGTCTTAGTGAGCTCTGATCTCCGTCCAAGGGGACAATGCATTCAAGCTAGAAATCGAGCTAATAGGGTACTGGGATTTATTTCAAGGAGCGTAAGCAACAGAAGCCCCGAAGTCTTCCTCAAATTATATTTAGCATTTGTTATACCTCATCTTGACTATGCGGTTCAGTTCTGGTCACCTTACTATAGAATGGATATCAAAATGTTAGAATCGGTGCAGAGGAGGATGACTAAGATGATTCAGGGGTTGAGAAACTTGCCATACGAGGAAGGACTCAAACAGTTAAACTTGCATTCTCTAGAAAGGCGAAGGGTGCGTGGAGACATGATCGAGGTTTATAAATGGATGAAGGGCTTTAATAAGGGAGACATTCATAAGGTTTTGTTGGTAAGAGAACCGGGTAGGACACGAAGTAATGGGTTTAAACTGGATAAATTCAGATTCAACAGGGACATAGGCAAAAATTGGTTTACTAACAGGGTGGTGGATGAGTGGAATAGGCTTAGCAGTCATGTGGTGAGTGCCAATACAATTGTCACATTCAAAAATAGACTAGATAAATTCATGGGCAGCGATATTAGGTGGGGTTAGATACACGGGAGCTTAGGGTCAAAGGAGCTGCCTAGTACAGGCCTACCGGCCTCTTGTAGACTCCTGCGTTCTTATGTTCTTATGTTCTTATGTTAACATACCCAAAACGACTTCCATTGGTATAAAACAACTACTTTTCCAACACTTCATCTCTTCGTAGCGGCTCTAGGATGGAAATGAAAGTAGAGGGTGTATAGGTGGTGGTGGTGATGGTGGTGGTGGTGGTGGTTGTGGTGGTGAAGATGGTGGTTAATGGTGATGTTGATGACGCTAGTGGCGTTGGGATAATACTAATGCAGGTGTTTGTGGGTGGTAGTTGGAGTGCTATGGGTGGTGGCGGTGGTGGTGGTGGTAAGGCAGGCAGGCGGCACGCGTCCCTCCTCCTTCCTGCAATAATCTCCCCCGGAATGCCTCAGCGTTGTGAGGGAAAAGGAGGAAAAATAGGAAGTGAGGAGAGACTCTGGACTTCGCTAATGACCGTGAGGTACTTTGAAAGGAGGTGAAGGCTGCTCATGCACCGTGTTATTAAACCTCTTTTTTAGGATTACGGAGGAAATATCTATTTTGTTTTTACACTCAATGTTTTTATTTTATTTTATATGACCAAAATGAACTACACTAGTTTTCTTTTTATCTGTGTAACTTTTTTTTTATACTTCAATATTCAACGATTATAACAGGGGTTCCCAACCTTTTTGTTCCTCTGTACCCCTTGGGCATTTTTATAAGTTCCCGTGTACCCCTAAAAATTTAGGAAAAAAAAAGATGAAATTGTAATATTTTTTGTTATTTTATAATGAAATATGTATGTTTAGACTGATGATATAATTTAAATAAGTTTTGCATACTAAAATGAGGAAATTGAAAAAAAAACACGACAGTGCAATTTGAATGCAGATTACAACACCATGTATTGTACAGTAGTGGTTATTCTCTCGGACCCAATGTACCCCCTGAAAATTGCAAATGTACCACTGGGGGTACATATACCCCAGGTTGGGAACCCCTGGATTATAACAATAGCTATCATATTTTTTTTCCTCTCATTTTTTATTACAAACTCTCTTGTTTGTGTCATATTTGTTTCACGTGTTTTTTCCAACAATGTGTCATATTTTTTACGAGTTTATAGTTTGTGCTCGTCCTATTTTTCTTATTCCTTTCTTCTTCTTGACAAGTGTTTAAGTTTCACCATTACTCTCTACATTATTAAAGTGTGCTAATGCATCCTGTTTGATGTTCTTGTTACTGTAAATATTTCACGGACGGCGTACACGAGTGCGTCCCCGGAGTGAGCGTGTACGTTCTTTTCTTCGTACGTTTCTTTTGTTCTATCCTTCATGCACTTTTTTTCAGAAGTTTATGAATCTTCATACTTGTTTTGCCATTCCGTTCTCTGATATTTTATTAACAACACTTTTCTTTCGATTATCTATCTTCCAGCCTGTTATTTTTTTGTCCCTGTGTATTTCTCATTTTTCTTTTTCTTCCATTCTTCCTTTTTGTTCGTAATAGTCTTCCTCTCATAACCCTGCTGGCAAGCAATCGTCGTGGCTCGTATCCTTAATGAGCCAAAGGGAAGGAGGAAAGAGCTGCTTATATACACACACCACTCCCAGACCTGCCAGTACATTGTCTCTTCCTCTTCCTTCTCCTCCTCCTTCTCCTCTCCTCCATTTCCTCCCTCCTTCTCCCCTACTTCCTCCTCCTGCTCCTCCTCCTTCTCCTCCAACTCCTCAACCTGCTCCTCCTCCGCCTCTCTTTCATTTCCTCCCTCCATCTTTTCCTTCTCCTCTTTCTCCTCTTCCTCCTCCTCCTCCTCCTCCTCCTCCTCCTCCTCCTACTCCCCCTCCTCTTCCTCCGGGTGTAACCAGACAAGGTAAACAACACACGTTCTCCTCGACATCACAAATTTACACAATGTTACGTTTTCGAAAAAGAGACATTTATTGCCATTTCAATAATCGTGGTCTCTCTCTCTCTCTCTCTCTCTCTCTCTCTCTCTCTCTCTCTCTCTCTCTCTCTCTCTCTCTCTCTCTCTCTCTCTCTGTGTGTGTGTGTGTGTGTGTTTCAATAATGTATAAGTCATTGATGTTTTCTCGTCTGTTTGTTTAGCAGGCAAAGGAACTGCGTAATATTCTTCACCACCACCACCACCTATATCGTTGTAATGCCTGAGACCATGGATCCTTCACTGCTTCTTAGTATTCATTAGACAGACAGACAGAAACAGAGACAGACCGATAGACAAGATATGATTGTAATGGCTATAATACGTCGGCCTAATGTTTATAATAAGCATACATATACATATATCTCCCATTTATTTCCGTGTGTACATAATAACACACACACACACACACACACACACACACACACACACACACACACACACACACATGCATAAACACGAAGACGTACACATCAGTACTTCGTCATGTGATTGATATAGAACGAGATGATAATTCCGATACACGTTTGTAAGACCCAGTAGGACACTATCAAGAATTGACTTATGTAAAGAGCAAAATGAAAGTCATAATGTAGTGCTCTCTCTGTGTGTGTGTATGTGTGTGTGTGTGTGAGAGAGAGAGAGAGAGAGAGAGAGAGAGAGAGAGAGAGAGAGAGAGAGAGAGAGAGAGAGAGAGAGAGAGAGAGAGAGAGAGAGAGAGAGAGAGAGAGAGAGAGAGAGAGAGAGAGAGAGAGAGAGAGAGAGAGAGAGAGAGAGAGAGAGAGAGAGAGAGAGAGTATACTTTTAAGACACAACCGTAATGAATAATTGAGGTCAAGCGAAATTCGTTACTTATGTTTTTCAAGAGATGGAATTAGGGCACACACTCACACACACACACACACACATACACGAGACACACCGCTTTGCCTCCCACTCAAAGTTTATCTCGGGAACTAAAAGAACTTTCCCTTCCTTATTTTCAAACACTCTCCATTATTGACCCTCCGTACTTACGTTCCTTCCCCACGCTAGCACTGCATGACTACTGGTGATACAAGTGTGGGTATTATCTCCTCGTCATTCTTATTCGCCTCTTTCGCTGTGGAATGACGGGGCGCGAATCAAAAGGGTCACGGGAGTTTGCAACCAAAATCCGGAGCATCAACGGCGGCTCCAGCTCTATTCGCGAAGCTGGACTGAGGGCGACTTTAAAGCTTTCTGATTATTGGGATTGAAGAGCCGAGTTTACCGAGTTATTAGCATTGCGCGGAGTGTTTATCTTGGGGGGAAGGTGAACGATGGGGGAGGAGGAGGAGAAAGAGAAGAATGAGAAGGAAAAGGAGAAGTGAGAAAAGGGAAAGGAATCGGACTAGAAGCAGAGTAGGAGAAGGGGGAAGAGGAAGAGTTTTAGTTAGAGAAGGAAAACTAGGACTAGGAATAAGAGCAATAAGGAGGAGGAGGAGGAGGACCAAGTGGTGGAAATGGACTAGGAGGAGGAGGAGGAGGAGGAAGAGGTTACGGAGTGCGAGGAATGATGAACTGTAGTATGAATAAGAGGGCATGCAAGAGGAGGGGGAAGCGAGAGGAAGAAGGGACGAATACAAATACGAATACGAGTACGAATAACCGGTGACGCAAGAGGAGGAGGAAGTGGAGGATTATGGTGAATTATAAACAGGAAGAGAAGGAGGAGTGTACGGATAACAGGCATGAAGAGAAGGACGAGGACATGAACGAGGAAGAGGAGAGGAGTAATGAAGGAAGAGTGAGGAGGTGGAGGAAGAAAAAGTCAATACAGAGAGGGAACAGCTGAGGGATGGAAGGCCGATTACGGTGGCATGAGGAGGAAGAGATAGCAAGACGTAGAGGAAGAGGAAAAAGAGGAGGATTAAGATAGACGGATGGATGCTGGGACAGACTGAGAGAGTTAAGGAGGACCTGTAAAGATGGGATGAATGGGAGGAGGTGGGAGGAAGGTGATCAAAAGGCCATGAAAAAAAGGAAGCGACGATAAGAGGAAGAGGAGGGAAGATGGAACGGCTGAAACAGAGAGAGAGAGAGAGAGAGAGAGAGAGAGAGAGAGAGAGAGAGAGAGAGAGAGAGAGAGAGAGAGAGAGAGAGAGAGAGAGAGAGAGAGAGAGAGAGAGAGAGAGAGAGAGAAAGAAAAAAAAGGTGGGGATGGGTGTAGAACGGAAAACGGAAATCCGGATCAACTGAGGGTAAAAGAGTAGCTAGACGTCGAGGAGAAATATGGATGAAAATACGTACTATAATTTTTTCCCCATTTTAATCCCCCATACCACCCAAAAAAGAAACTTTTCATTCAAGAATAAAGATGTAGTACTTCTGCTGTACAATAGTTTAGTCAGACCGCACTTGGAATATACGGTACAGTTTTGGTCTCCCAACCATGCAAAGGACATTGCTAAATTAGGTGTTCAGCGTCGGGCAACAAAAATGATCCCTTCCTTGCGCAACAAATCTTACGAAGAAAGGCTTTCCACCCTTAACATGTTCTCTCTTGAGAAACGCCGCCTCCGAGGAAAACTGATCGAATGTTTTAAAATACTTAATGGTTTCACGAATGTAGACAGAACAAAATTGTTTATGATCGATGACACTTTGCGAACGAGGAACAATGGCATAAAACTCAAATGTAGACAAGTAAATTCAGACTGCACCAAATTTTTCTTCACCGTCGTTGTAGTGCGAGAATGGAATAAGTTCCCACCATCAGTGGTCCAGTGTAACACGATTGACTCCTTTAAAAACAAGCTCGACCGACACTTCATTGAACTTAATATTAACTAGAGTAGAAATGAAACGTTTTGGAGCCTTCTGATTAATGTAGAATCACTTAGGTTTAAGGACAGACCACCTAGTCTGGACCATGGGGTCTGTGTGGTCTGATTTTCTTTGTAAATCTTTGTAAATCTCTCTCTCTCTCTCTCTCTCTCTCTCTGAATAGCTAACCAGTTCTCATGCTGTGATTTATACTAACAGCGTCTTTCTTCCCGTTCCCGTGCAGGAGTGTGGCGGCGCGTGGAGGCCGTGGCGGGGCGCGAGGCGGTGCTGCCCTGCGAGGTGGGTAACTTCGAGGCGTCAGACATGGTGTACGTGGTGCTGTGGTACAGGAACGGCGCCAAGGAGCCCATCTACAGGTAAGGCGGGGCGGGACGGGGCGACCGGTGTGAGGCCGGAGAGGTTATGGTGCAGAGGTTACAGCTATAGTTGTAGTTATGTAAGTGGTTGTATAAGTGATTTAGACGTAACTTTTAGAAGCAGCAACAGTAGTAGAATCGGTATAGTAATAGTAATTATTGTTATAGTTATTTTTATTTAATTGCTTTAAGTGATTTGCATGTAACTTGTAGTAGCACCAGAAGCCGTAGCAGCAAAAGTAGTAGGTAGTAGAAGTAGTAGTACCAGTAGTAGTAGTAGTAGTAGTAGTAGCAGTAGTAGTAGTAGTAGTAGTAGTAGTAGTAGTAGTAGTAGTAGTAGTTGTCGTTGTCATTGTTGTTGTTGTTGTTTTATGACCAGTCATATTTTTAATTAGTATAAGTAGCTTACTGGTTTTTATTGTACTGTTGTTTGTGGTGACGAGTTAATATTTCTAGAGTGGAGTGATTAACGTTGAAACGCGTGTAATGGAAACTGAAGACATTGATGTAATTGGCTTATCTCCACCAAATTTAAGAAACGTGTGTGTTTGTGTGTGTGTGTGTGTGTGTGTGTGTGTGTGTGTGTGTGTGTGTGTGTGTGTGTGTGTGTGTGTGTGTGTGTGTGTGTGTGTGTGTGTGTGTGTGTGTGTGTGTGTAATTCACCTCTTGGTCTGCTGCGGGACTCTCTCGAGACAGCCAACCGTTCCCCTACGGAAGAGCACAGAGCTCATAGTACCCATCTTTGGGTAAGGCTGAGACCACTCACACACAACACACCGCGACAACGAGGTCACAACTCCTTGCCTGACGTCGCGTACCTACTCACTGCTAGGTGCACAGGTGTACTACCGTGTGCCTGTGTTTTAATTTATATTAATATACTGAGTTTTAAAGATAAACGATCATTCCATTAATCTGTGCATTACGGCGCTTTAAAGGGGCTGGGTTTAACATGGCGGGAGTTCCTCGATTTGCTTGAGTTTAACTGTTCACCTTTCTATATGTCCATGTATGTATCTTCATATTTATAAATTTATCTATCTATCTATACCCATCAATATTATTATTATTATTATTATTATTATTATTATTATTATTATTATTATTATTATTATTATTATTGATATTATTATTATTATTATTGTTAATATTTTTATCATTATTATTATTATAATTGATCATGCCAATAGATACACCGAATAACTGCAATTATAACACCATGAGGTGTCCGTGCAGGTCGAGACACAGCTTAAAAAAAGGAAATAAAGGACTTAAAGTGACTACAGAAAAAAAGGCATTAACTAACTTTTTTTTTTTAATTTTCAATAGTGGAAGAAGAAACAATCTCCGAAGGCAGACTATTCCAGAGCCTACACATTGCAGGAAAGAAACCTCTAGAAAATTGTGATGTTGAGCATCGGCCAATTTTAGACGTCATGGAGCTCAAGGAAGAAGAATTCCTAGTGACTGGTTGTTTGACAAAGGTTTGGCAAGAACTTATGAAAAGGATGAGAAGAATAATTTACTATTTTACAAAACATTGAGAGCACCAACAACCCTACGATGCCCAATATCGAAACTCAAATCAGATAAAAGAAACGTAATAGAATTAAAAGCACGATCAAGCTAATTCAAATGCGAGTCAATAGCAGAGATCTAGAGAGCATATCATTACTCAAAATGGGGTAGAGTAAAAGGAAATAAACCTCTCCGAAAAATGTTATCATCCTCATAAATCTTCTTAGATTTGCGGAAAATACCCAGTTTTGATGATTTTTTTTTTATTTTTTTTTTTACAACGGAGACAGCTCAAGGGCACAAAAAAGGAAACAATAATAAAAAAAAAAAGCCCGATACTCGCTGCTCCTAAAAAAGAATCAAAAGAGGTGGCCATAAGAGAGGTCAGTTTCGGGAGGAGAGGTGTCCTGATACCCTTCTCTTGAAAGAGTTCAAGTCGTAGGCAGGAGGAAATACAGATGAAGGAAGATTGTTCCAGAGTTTACCAGCGTGAGGGATGAAAGAGATGCTGGTTAACTCTTGAATAAGGGGTTTGGACAGCATAGGGATGAACATAAGTAGAAAGTCGTGTGCAGCGGGGCCGCGGGAGGAGGAGAGGCATGCAGTTAACAAGTTCAAAAGAGCAGTCAGCGTGGAAATATCGATGGAAGATAGAAAGAGAGGCAACATCGCGACGAAATTTAAGAGGTAGAAGACTATCAGTAGGAGGAGGAGAGCTGATGAGACGAAGAGCCTTAGACACCACTCTGTACAGAAGAGCTGTGTGAATGGAGCCCCCCCACACGTGAGATGCATACTCCATACGAGGGCGGACAAGGCCCCTGTATATGGATAGCAACTGCGCGGGGGAGAAGAACTGGCGGAGACGATACAGAACGCCCAACCTCGAGGAAGCTGATTTAGCGAGAGAGGAGATGTGAAGTTTCCAGTTGAGATTTTGAGTTAAGGATAGACCGAGGATGTTTAGTGTTGAAGATGGTGACAGCTGAGTGTTGTCGAAGAATAGGGGATAGGTGTTTAGAAGATTGTGTCGAGTTGATAGGTGAAGAAATTGAGTTTTTGAGGCATTGAAAGACACAAGGTTCCTTCTGCCCCAATCGGAAATTATAGCAAGGTCTGAGGTTAAGCGTTCTGCAGCCTCCGGTCTGGAGTCGTGTACTTCCTGTTGTGATGGTCTTCTATTGAAAGAAGTTGAATAATGCAGAGTGGAGTCGTCGGCGTATGAGTGGACAGGACAGTTTGTTATGGAAAGATGATCATTGATGAATAACAGGAAGAGAGTGGGTGATAGGACAGAGCCCTGTGGAACACCACTGTTGATAGGTTTAGGGGAAGAACAGTGACCGTCTACAACCGCAAAGATAGAACGGCCGGAAAGGAAACTGGAGATAAAGGAACAGAGAGATGGACAGAATCCGAAAGAGGGCAATTTAGAAAGCAAAGACTGGTGCCAGACTCTATAGAAGACTTTCGATATGTCTAGCGCAACAGAGAAAGTTTCACCGAAACGGCTAAGAGAGGATGACCAAGAGTCAGTTAAGAGAGCAAGAAGAACGCCAGTAGAACGCCCCTTGCGGAACCCATACTGGCAGTCAGATAGAAGGTTAGAAGTGGAAAGGTGCTATTGAATCTTCCGGTTAAGGATTGATTCCAAAGCTTTAGATAGACAGGAAAGTAAAGCTATAGGGCGGTAGTTTGAGGGATTGGAACGGTAACCCTTCTTAGGCACAGGCTGTACAAAGGCATACTTCCAGCAGGAAGGAAAGGTACATGTTGATAGGTAGAGACGAAAGAGTTTGACCAGGCAGGGTGTCAGCACGGAAGGACAGTTTTCAAGGACAATAGCAGGCACTCCATCAGGTCCATAAGCCTTCTGAGAGTTGAGGCCAGAGAGGGCATAGACAACATCATTTGGAAGAATCTTAATAACAGGCATAAAGTAGTCAGAAGGGGGAAGAGTAGGAGGAATATGCCCAGAATCGTCCAGGGTGGAGTTTTTACAGAAAGTTTGAGCGAAGAGTTCAGCCTTAGAGACAGATGAGACGGCAGTGCTGCCGTCAGGGTTAAGGAGAGGAGGGAAAGAGGAAGAAGTGAAATTGGAGGAGATATTTTTGACTAGATACCAGAAATCACGGGAAGAATTAAAAGAAGCAAGGTGTTGACATTTTCTATTGATAAAATAAGTTTTGGTAAGTCGGATAATAGATTTGGCACGATTCCGAGCTGAAATGTAAAGGTCATAGTTAGCGGGAGTTCGAAGGCTCTGGAACCTTTTGTGAGCTGCCTCTGTATCTTTAATAGCACGAGAACAATAATGATTAAACCAAGGCTTTTTAGCATAAGGAGAAGAGAAAGAACGTGGAATGTATGCCTCCATTCCAGAGACAATCACGTCTGAGATGCGCTGGGCACACACAGAGGGGTCTCTCCCCTGGAAGCAGTAATTGTTCCACGGGAAATCGGAAAAGTACATCTTCAGGTCGTCCCACCGAGCTGAAGCAAAATGCCAAAAGAATCACCTCTTCGGGTGGGTCCAGAGGATGTACAGGACCGATAGGACAGGAAACAGAAATAAGGTTATGATCGGAGGAGCCCAACGGAGAGAACAGTTTGACAGAGTAAGCAGAAGAATTAGAGGTAAGGAAGAGGTCTAGAATGTTGGGCATGTCTCCAAGACGGTCGGGAATACGTGTAGGGTGCTGAACCAACTGCTCTTGGTCGTTGAATAGAGTTGTAGGCTTGTTCACCAGACTGGTCAGTGAAAGAGGATGAAAGCCAAAGCTCGTGGTGAACATTTAAATCTCCCAAGATGGAGATTTCAGCGAAGAGAGAGTGAGTCAAGATGTGCTCCACTTTAGAATTCAAATAGTCAAAGAATTTTACATAGTTAGTAGAGTTAGGTAAGAGATAAACAGCACAGATGTATTTAGTAATAGAATGGCAATGAAGTCTTATCCAGATGGTGGAAAATTCAGAAGAGTTAAGGTCGTGGGCACGAGAGCAAGTGATGTCGTTGCGCACGTAGGCGCAACATCCAGCTTTGGATTGAAATTTAGGATAGAGATAGTAGGAGGGAACAGAGTAGAGGTTGCTGTCAGTAGCCTCAGAAACCTGTGTTTCGGTGAGGAAGAGAAGATGAGGTTTAGAGGAGGAGAGATGGTGTTCCACAGAATGAAAATTAGAACGAAGACCGCGAATGTTGTAGAAATTGATAAGGAGGAGGTTCGAGGAGTTATCAGGACACTTCTCAAGTCGGCAGCCAGAAGGGGAGTCCTCCCTGGGGGAATTTATGCCCCCCCCCCCCAGGCGGGGACTCCGAGGCAGTGTTGTTTTTCGCCATTTTGAATTTTGAATTTTGGGAAAAGGTGTGTGTGTTGTGTGAATGTAGTGTGGTGTAGAGATATAGGAACTGTCCTTAGCATGCTGAACTGCTCTCTGGTGTCGATGAGACAAAAGGGAAGTAAGCGGGACATATTTCTCCGTTGTAGTTCAAAAGTAAGTTTCGAGGCCAATATAACTCCCAAAAGCTTGATATGAAGAACAGAATCAGTGTACACTCCACTGACAAGTAAATTAGGATGGTTAGGGAAGGGAGTTCTAAAACGGCTCTGTAAATTATTTAGTTTTTCTAGGATTCAGTTTCATGCCACATTGAGAGCACCAAGACTGAATTTTATTGAAATCATCAGTCAGACTATCAGCAACAACTGGTCTCGTTAAAAGAGATAGAACAACAGCTTAAGGGAAGTATCATCCGCATACCCCAACATCCTGTTATTAATACCAGACCACATATCACTTGTATACTGTATAAACAGCAAAGGACCCAGGACACTGCCTTGAGGAACTCCATAATAAACACGAGAATATGGGCTAAAACTACCGCCAACGAAACACGGTGCAGTCTGTCAGATAAAAATTCATTTAAAATACATAAAACTCTAGCAACAATGCCAACATATTGAAGCTTAAAAATCAAACCTTTGATATTCAGTGTCAAAGGCTGCACTATCTACTTCAGACGCAATACATCGTCATCATTGTCATGATCATTATTTTCAGCCTTCATTTACGTCCACAATTTCTGGCTTGCCACTGTATTACTTTGGTTGTCCATTTCTTATCAAATCTGCGTATGGAGTTTCTTGTTGAAGTCTAATTCTTAGTCTTCGTAGTCATTGAAATATCTGCGTCACCAGACACAGACGCATCACACTTGGTATGATAAAAAAATTGGAGCACAGTGCCTCTGTGGTGACCACCTCAACGATTGCCAACACCAACACCAACGAGATCAGCAAGAAAACTCGATAGAAGGTTGCGCGAGTAATAATTTATGTGTGCAGTCGATAAAACAATTCCCGTCCATTTGGGGAATTTTTCAGGAAGACCTTCGCCTCCATCGCAGTGATGATAACAAATATTATTGAATGAGTTTAAGAGAAGAAAGTGAAAGAAGAGCAACAAAAAAACGAGTGTCAGAACGAGCAAAAAAAGAAAGGGAGATAACAGAATTAAAAAAAAAGTAACCCTCCCAGAAAAGAATCAGGAAAAAAGGAGAGGAAAGACATAAGGGAAAGTAATCTAGATAAGAAATTTATAGTTGAATAAAAAAAAAGTTCCGGGATCGGTTTAATGAATAGTGATGCAGACAACATGGTGGCCGATGACCAATGCTTTTCGAGAATATTTAGGTGTTGCCTTAGTTCGGTGTTCTAGTCCAGAGCTGGAGGTGATAACCGTGCGTCAATTACGATATTATTAATAAACCGATTAGTATTGGTGCCGCTGTTGTCGATGGTAATGTCGCTGATGGTGAATGAAAGCAATAGTAAAGGGAGTGACATCAGTAGCGACACGAACATAAACTACCAGCACAATAACGAGACTGAACAGTCAGTCACGTGCGTTTGTATTTAGTTATGGATGTCTGTTTCGTGTCTTTTAGTCTGCTGTGTTTCCTTTTTGTTTCATTCTAAGCAAGCGCTGCAGCTTACTTTGCTCGTTGAATAGAGTATCATTATTTATTTTTGTTGTCGTACTTACTAATGCAATAATCATTATTTTGATGTTGCTGTTGTCAATACACACGCTGAAAACAAAGGCAACTGTAAGCCGGACCATATTTGTTTTCTACTTGAAAAAAAAACTAAATTTGACATTTCATGGCTGTAATATTTTGTCTCGTTTCTTGAAAGACTCGTCTTTATCTGTAATAATATATAAAAATCTATACCAGGTATCACAGGTCAGCTTATCGACCGTATTTAGTGAAAACTTGATGTCTTAGTAGGAAACTGAAGTATTTATTTCATATATCATCGAGTTTTTAGACTTTCAGCGCGGATTAAAATACAAAACGTCTCATTTGTCTTGCATATGATCATTTTAAAATATATATTTTCTTCTCTTAACTGCCACCAGAAAGGCACTACTCAGTATCATAATGGTTATGGTACTGAACATTATCTACTTTGATTATTGTGTATCCAAGACTTGAAGACTGGACGAATAACACCAGACAGATGGTCGCCACTAACGTACCTGCTGCCGCGTGGGCACGCTTGTTAATTATTAGATTAATTACTTAATTCACACTTACTGCTTGCGATCCGTCGATTTTGGCCGCGTTTTGATGTATCATACAAATGTAAAAATGTAGAGCTGTTTGAACGCAACCGTCACCGTGACAACAGAGGGCCGCTGTTCCCCGCCCCAGCATGTGCAGAAACAGAGGACACCCGGAAAAGCTGCCCAGGTGAACACGGTGCAGCGAGGCCTTGTGTCCGTGTGCGCACGTTAGGGTGTGTTATCCCGGAGCAAAGGAGACGCATCACTAAAGAATATCTCGTGGAGTGGTTTAGTTTAATTATGTGACCTCCATCCCCACCAGACCTTGTATGAACGGTTCAGCTTGCCTGTCTAGCAGGTTTCTAAATTTTTAAGGCTTTCATTGCAGGGAATGTGGCGTGCCCGGCGGTGTGCTGCGCGACGCTGAGACACACTTTTCATGGCTTGGAAGGGGTCTGTCTTCTCAAATTCCGAGGAAGAAACACAACATGGTTACCACCACTGCCAACACCAACGAGATCAACAAGAAAACTCGATATAAGGTTGCTCGAGTAATAATTCATATGTGCAGTCGATTAAACAATTCCTGTCCATTTGGGGAATTTTTCAGGAAGACCTTCGTCTCCATTGATGATAAGAAATATTACTGAGTGAGTTTAAGAGAAGTTTCTTCAAGTTCTGCGTTTCCGTTTTACTTGAAGTTCAACAAATGGCTACAGTTGGAACCATAGACTGTATGTTATACTATCTCTCTCTCTCTCTCTCTCTCTCTTATGTTTACTTCTTTTCATTCTAGTTCAACTCATATTTTATTTGTTTATCTCCTTTTTCTTATTTCAATTTTTTGGGGGTCTTTATTTAGCAATTTATCGTCAATGTCACAATTATGTTAGCTCAGCCCAACCTCCATGCTATTTTTTTCTTTCTTTCTTTCGTTCTTTCTTTGTTTCGTCGTCGTCGTCTTCCTCCTCTTCCTCCTCCGCCTCCTCCTCCTCCTCCTCCTCCTCCTCCTCCTCCTTGTCCGCACCCTTCTTCATTCTTTCATCTTCCTTTATTTTGGTCTATCTTTTATTCATGTACTATTTTTGTCTGAGTTTTTCTATTCAGCTTTCCAGTTATATTTGTTTTTCCGAATATTTACTTGTTTGTCTGTTTGCCTCGTTATTTTTATCACACAAAACATACCTGCCCTCCCTCCTCTCTCACTTCCTCTCATTCGTTTAATTGTTTCTGTCTGCGTCTTTCTTTCCCTTTCTCCTTCTCTCTTTCCTTCCTTCCTTCCTTCCTTCTCCTTCTCTCTCTAAACCACCACCACTAAAACTCATTTACCTCTCAAACGCTAGCCCAACCACCACCACAACCTCTTCTTCCTACTTCTTTCTTCTCGGTGATCGTATCCATCTTACCACGTGAACTTCGAGGTTAGTAGGTCAGATAGTTTAGCAGGAAGCAGCTCGCAGTCACCCCTTTGTTGACTCCGGTAAGAGTCACGTTGTAACGGGGGGGAAGGAAGCCTCAAATCCGGCCTTTTTTGGGAGGTAAAACTTTTCCAGTTAATCGAAAAGCATATAGCGGTAGTTTTACGAGGTGCTGCGTTACTTAACTGTTATTTTATGATGAGTTGGGAGAGGGGTCTGCGGTGAGGTTTATTGGAGGAAGAGAAAAAAGTGGAAAGAAGCGGAGGCGAAAGGATAGGCCAGAGCATAGAAAAAGGTAGAAATGTACGAGGAATTGTTTGGTAGGCTGTGAAAAGGGGAGAGAAGAGAATGTGATAGAAGGAGGATACTTAAAGGAAGGAGAGGAGAGCGGATAGCAGTGTGGTTGAATAAGAATAGAGCTAACAAGAGGAAACGGATCGAGCAGAGAGAGAGAGAGAGAGAGAGAGAGAGAGAGAGAGAGAGAGAGAGAGAGAGAGAGAGAGAGGTTTCCGTCCTTCTCATTCCCTTGCCAAAGGAACGACAAGTATGAGTCATTGGTGGTGGTGGTGTAACTAAAAATATTAGCTATACAATATATTATTTTGTTGGTTTGGGAGATGGAAGATTAAAAAAACAATTATTAGTAAAGTTATGTTTCCTGTAAAAAATGTTGGAATAAAAAGACAAAAAAGGTAAAAAAAGAAGGAAGTAACCCATCACAGTTTATAACAAGCAAACTTGAAAAAAAAGAAAAAAAACGACATGCTGAATGAAGCCTTCCGGAGTCAGTAAGAAAAATGAAAAAAGAGCGTGTGAATGGAAAGCCTCTGGTGCTGAAAAAAAAGTGAAGGCATGAAAAAGGAATTGAAGGTAGTGCGCAGTGAGGAAAATGGAGAAGTTGACCTTGATGACATGATGAACAAAGTAAAGCAAAATAGTGTAGACCTAGCGGTATTAAAAAGGAAGAAAATAAATGCTGCAGAGATAAAAAAATAAAACTGGAGAGGAAAATACCAAAAGACAGTCAATATATACAAGAATATACTGCAATGGAGAAGAAAATAACCCAAAACTCAAGAGAATATAAAAAAGGAAAAGCTAACAATTTATGGTAGAAATAAAAAATCTGAGAACACAAGAATATTCAAAGGCAGAATGTGACTAAAATGAAAACAAGAATACTAAAGAAAGAAAAATGTTTGTGGAGAAAAGAAAATGAGATTATGTACCAAAATAAGAGGAAATTAATAGGACGTAAACTATCGAAGAAAAAAAATAAAACAAGAAAAAAAGATCAAAGAGGAAAGAAAATATAGCAACATAGATGAGGATAAGAAAATGAGGTGAAGATGAGTTATCTTGAGGGATGAAGGAAAGAAACATAATAGTGAAAACAAAACCAAAAAACTAACAGGAATGAAAGGAAGGACAAAAAATATCTGATAAAACTTCGTCGTAGGTGCAAGTTAACAGAAGTGTAGAATTAATGAAAGACAACACAACAGAAAATTAACAGAAGGAGCAACAGTGAATGAGAAATTAGACGAAAAAAGAGGAAGAAGCAGAAAATAACTAGGAAGGCCTGAGAGACTTTTGTGGGTTTACGAGGCAGCCAACTTAGCCTAATAACCACCCTCTGTGACGGAGCGTGCACTCCCACACACACAAACGCACACGTCATGTGACACAAGAGAAGCAACACACGTATTGGTGCCTCATGTAAGGGTTGTTTGTATAGTGATGGTTGTGTGAAGGTCGGGGAGTCTGCGTTTAATGGAGCCGTATTGTTGGTGTGGGGGTGGCGTAGAGTCTTGTAGGGGTTATGGAATGTATTGGGTTTATGTACGTTGATGGGATTGAATAGTGTTGTGAATAGTGTTATTATAATGATAAGAAAGCGTTCCGTTTTCACCGGAGATAGTGAGTGGTTGTGCAGGGAGCGGGAGCAGGGGTCATTGCGTGTTGAGTGTGGTTAAAGTAGACCAAGTATAAATTCGTATCAAGGAAACATACAGTTCTCCGTTGAAAGCATACATAAAATATTACCCGCTCCCTTGTCATTACGCCTATATAACATTCTCCGTAGTAAAAAAAGTATTCGTAACATTTTTTCTTTGTTCAGTATAGGACGGAAATGATAAAAAAAACTAAGCCATCGAAAAGCGAAAAATATATATATATATATATATATATATATATATATATATATATATATATATATATATATATATATATATATATATATATATATATATATATATATATATATATATATATATATATATATATATATATATATATATATATATATATATATATATATATATATATATATATATATATATATATATATATATATATATATATATATATATATATATATATATATATATATATATATATATATATATATATATATATATATATATATATATATATATATATATATATATATATTTTTTCCTTGACTGAAAATCGTTATTTAAAAGAAAAACAATACATCTTGACCTCCTGGAATAAAAGGAATAAAAATATGAAGAAAAAAATTGGGCATGGAAAAGTCTACTCGTCTTTGAAGTATTGATACATGACAACTAAAAATAATAATATATATATATATATATATATATATATATATATATATATATATATATATATATATATATATATATATATATATATATAAAAAATATGACGAGGCTATGTAAAAATAATAGAAAAAAATGTTTGTTACACGACAATACTCGTTTGACAAGAATGCTCTCACCGTTTCTCTTTTGTCTGCTCCACCCTTCTCTTCCTCTTTCTTTATTTTCTTTTTTCTCTCACTTCACGGTTAGTTAGCTGTGATCCTGCTCACGGCCCACACGAACGGTGAATAATGAAGTTTGCGCTGAGACTAGACGAGGCTAATTGACCTTCACCGTGGAGGGCGTTATGTTACCTGGTTGCTTAAGGGAGGTAGTGGGGTGTGCAGCAGTGGCGTTGGTGTTGGTGATGGCGCTGGTGGAGGTGGGGGTGGCAAGGGTGGGAGTAGTGGTGGTGGTGAGGGGGGGAGGTATGGGTGGGGTGGGGGAGGATGGAAGCGTCTTTTATAAGGTGGTAGGGTGCTGGTGGTGCGTATTGGCTCTCTTTGGTTCTGGAGATGAAGGTCAGTTTATCAATCATCCCACGGTCAGTCAGTCAGTCAGAATTTCAAACAACAACTATCAGTCAATAAGTCTCATCATTAGTAAGTCACTCAGGCAGGCAGTAGTACACGTGCTTGGCATGCCAGTTAGTTAGTCACTGATTCTGCTTTTCGTTATCAGTGCCACTTAACTCTGGTCGTTTGGCACATATTCATGGATATTGTATTTCGCTATTGATAAAAGCCAGACAGCAATCGCCTTTTCCCGAGCTCCTGACGTTCCGTTTCCACCATTCCTATTAATGCTCAGCGATCACCACAATAAGTAGCTTCGGTCCTTTTAAAAATGCATGAGTCTTTGACGCCAAAAAAAAAGTATATGGTAGTCAATGTCTTGTGGGAAGCGGACATAATTCACAAGTTACGTTTCATTATATTCACGTCAAGAAAAAAAATGGCTTATATTATTGACATACTTCCTGTTTCTTCTGGTATATGTACAAATTTGATGAAAAAAATAAAAGATAGGTGGTATGCAATATTGGTAATTGTGAAGATTCACCCCGCGCCTCCAAAGTACGATATTACGTCTCCATATTATAGTTAATTGACGAAATACATGACCCTCAACTATAATATGAAGGCGCAAGTACTTAATAGTAAAGAAAAAGGCCTAATCTCCTTCCCCTATCGATCCTGGGGGGCCCGTGGGAAATCGGGTTTTTTGGGTGGGGGAGCATATTTAAACTACTGCAACCGAACTTTACATAACCTAACCTCTAACGGGTAGGCTTCGCGCCCCTCGACCCCCCTCCTAACCAGGGGGAATCCTCCTTAAAACGATAATCCCTTACCTTTACTGGACGGAATATATTGTTGCAGCGTGGAGAAGGAAGTGGTGGAACCACTCGGCAACATCCGGGAACGTCCGCTTCAACATAGACTCGGCCAAATAGCTGGCGAAATGGTGAGTGCGCCTCCCGAACCTGGGAATGTTGCTCCTCACTTCCGTCCACTCCCGTTCTATATTTTGGGTGTGGGCACCACTCTGAGGATCCACAAAGTTCAATGAGTGGTTGATTGTGGAGTGGGTGTATCTTCCGGCACTTAGGTTATTGTAGCTGCTCCAGCAGTCTGTAACTATGTGAGTGCCCGGGAGAATGTTGTCTTGGATAACTCTCAGGAGAGTCTCCTTGTCCCGGCTAACGACAGGCACTAGGAGGATGTTGCTTGAGTCTCTCTCCACACCACCCACTACCCACGTACCTTCTATAACACGTCCACGATTGTATTTTCTCTTGCCAACTTGGCTTCCTCGACTTCCACAGTCTTACCCTGGCCACCAATATTGACAGAGTTGTGGACGCAATAGTCCACAGCCAATTCACGACAAAAAGAAAACCAGGCAATAACTGTCTTGCGTCAATACGCACTTCCCGCGCACACAGTTTGACACTTTTTGTCGCTGGTTCCACAAATATGTCACATATATGATCTGGCTGACACTGAAGTGGGACCCGCCGAACCACGAGTTCTTCCTTCCCGAGAGGAAGAAGCAGCAGCGCTGAACACCTGAGCACGAAATTTTCCTGAATATGGAGGTCACTGTCACATTTTGGGTACTTTTAGGTGCACTGTATCAAATTGTGGCCGCACAAGAAGTCTAAATTGTTCTCTTTGTCTTCAAAAAGCCTCCCCAATTCAACCAAGTTCCAGTCACATCCAGCACATCTGTCCACCATCTCTACACTCCAGTACAAGATCAGAGACAACAAGAAGTTGACCGCGATCCCTCTATATAATCGTCACACATATGAAACCAACATAAAAGCCTCTAAAACCAACTACTTGAACTCCGGAATCTCTTACATTTAATACTCGATTTTGCATTAAACCCTCGATCCCTTATCAACAGAGAGGTTACCTGCATTTATTGAGCAAGCGCACTGATGACCTAGGCTTACACCGACTATCCGCAGGGACGTCACTGCACAAGAAAAGAGCATCGCTATATGTTATTCTACAATGCAAATATAAATCTGCATACATTTTGAAGGGAGTAGGTAGGACGACACCTACCGAAACGGCCGTAAGCCACTCCCGATGAGGTATATATGGGAAGTGAGGAGGGTGCTGAAGCCCTACAAAGACCCTTCCCATGGCCTCACTATCCGTTTCCCTATTGTCTCAACAACACAAGAGAGTAGTTCAGCATGCTCTCTAAAGAGAGATCCTCTCTCTTTCCACACCACACTACATTCACACAACATACACACCTTTTCCCAAAATTTGAAATTCGAAATGGCGCACCAACGCAAGGCCTCCGAGTCCCCGCCTGGGGGGGAGGACCGCAAATTCCCTCAGGGAGGACTCCCCTTCTGACTGCCTACTTGAGAGATGTCTTGATAACTCTTCGAACCTCTTTCTTATCAATTTTTGTGCAACATTCGCGGTCTTCGTTCTAATTTTCATTTTGTGGAGGACCAACTCTCCTCCTCTAAACCTCACCTTCTCTTCCTCACCGAAACACAGGTTTCTGAGGCTACTGACAGCAATCTCTACTCTGTTCCCTCCTACTATCTCTATCCTATATTTCAATCCAAAGCTGGATGTTGTGTCTGCGTACGCAACGACATCACTTGCTATCGTGCCCACGACCTTGACTCTTCAGAATTTTCCACCATCTGGCTAAGACTTCATTGTCATTCTATTACTAAATATATCTGTGCTGTCTATCTCTCACCTAACTCTACTAACTATGTAAAATTCTTTGACTACTTGAACTCTAAAGAAGAGCACATCTTGACCCATTCTCCCTTCGCTGAAATCTCCATGTTCACCGCCAGCTTTGGCTTTCATCCTCTTTCGCTGATCAGCCTGGTGAACAAGCCTACAACTTTGCTATTCCCAAAGATCTAGGGCAGCTGGTTCAGCACCATACACATATTCCCGACCGTCTTTGAGACACACCCAACATACAAGACCTCTTCCTTACCTCTAACCCTTCTGCTTACTGACAACCTGTTCTCTCCGTTGGGCACCTCCGATCACAACCTTATTTACGCGTTCTGTCCTATCGCTCCTGTACATCCTCTGGGCCCACCGAAAAGGCGATGCCTCTGGCATTTTGCTTCAGCTCGGTGGGACGACATGCCGTTGTACTTTTCTGATTTCCCGTGGAATGATTACTGCTTCCAGGAGAGAAACCCCTCTGTGTGTGCCCAGTGAAGTACAGATGTGACTGTCTCTGGAATGGAGGCATACATGCCACGTACTTTCGATATTCCTCATGCTAAAAACCCTTGGTTTAATTACGCTTGTCCTCGTGCGGTCAAAGATACAGAGGCAGCTCACATAAGATACAAGAGCCTTCGAACTCCCGCTAACCATGATCTTTACATTTCCGCCCGGAATCGTGCCTGATCTATTCTTCGATTTACCAATAGCTCTTTCATCCATAGTAAATGTCAAAACCTTGCTTTCTTTAATTCTTCCAGAGACTTCTGTCACTTAGCCAAAAATATCTCCTCCAACTTCACTTCTTCTTTCCCTCCTCTCCTTAACCCTGACGGCAGCACCGCCGTCTCATTTATCACTAAGGCTGAATTTTTCGCTCAAACTTTCTGTAACAACTCCACTTTGGACGATTCTGGGCATATTCCTCCTACTCATCCCCCCTCTGACTCCCTTATGCTTGTTATTAAGATTCTTAAGAATGATGTTTTTTATGACCTCTCTGGCCTCAACTCTCAGAAAAGTTATTTTCCTGATGCAGTCCCTCCTATTGTCCTTAAAAAAATGTGCCTCCGTGCTGACACCTTGCTTGGTCAAACTCTTTCGCCTCTGCATGTCAACATCTACCTTTCCTTCCTGCTGAAAGTACGCCTTCGTACAGCCTGTGCCTAAGAAGGGTGACCGTTCCAATCCTTTAAACTACCGTCCTATAGCTTTACTTTCCTGTCTATCTAAATCTTTTGAATCAATCCTTAACCGGAAGATTCAAAAGCAGCTTTCCACGTCTGACCTTCCTTCTGATCGCTAGTATGGGTTCCGCAAGGGGCGTTCTACTAGCGATCTTCTTAGCCGTTTCGGTGAAACTTTCTCAGTTGCGCTAGACATATCGAAAGCCTTCGATAGAGTCTGGCACAATTCTTTGCTTTCTAAACTAGGACGCCCTCTTTCGGATTATATCCCTCTTTCTGTTTATCTCCAGTTTCCTTTCCTGCCGTTCTATCTCTGCTGTGATAGATGATCACTGTTCTTCGCCTAAACCTAGCAATAGTGGTATTCCGCAGGGCTCTGTCTAATCACCCACTCTCTTCTTGTTATTCATCAATGATCATCTTTCCATAACAAACTGTCCTATCCACTCATACGCTGACGACTCCACTCTGCATTATTCAACTTTTTTCAACAGAAGACCCTCTCAACAGAAATTACATGACTCCAGACTGGAGGCTGCAGAACGCTTACTATCAGACCTTACTATCATCAGAGCCTCAGACCTTACTATCATTTCCGATTGGGGTATCAACTCAACGCAATCTTCCAAACACCTATCCCCGATTCTTCAACAACACTCAGCTGTCACCGTCTTCAACACTAAACATCCTCGGTCTATCCTTAACTCAAAATCTTAACTGGTAACTTCACATCTCCTCTCTCACTAAATCAGCTTCCTCGAGGTTAGGCGTTATGTATCGTCCCCGCCAGTTCTTCTCCCCCGCACAGTTGCTATCCATATACATGGGGCCTTGTCCGCCCTCGTGTGTGTGTGTGTGTATATATATATATATATATATATATATATATATATATATATATATATATATATATATATATATATATATATATATATATATATATATATATGGAGTATGCATCTCACGTGTGGGGGGGCTTCACTCACACCGCTCTGTTGGACAGAGTGGAGTCAAGGCTCTTCGTCTCATTAGCTCTCCTCCGCTTACTGATAGTCTTCTACCTCTTAAATTCCGCCGCCATGTTGCCTTTTTTTCTATTTTCTATCGATATTTTCATGCTGACTGCTCTTCTGAACTTGCTAACTGCATGCCTCCCCCCCTCCCGCGGCCTCGATGCACACGACTTTCTACTTAAGGTCATCCCTTTACTGTCCAAATCCCTTACGCACGAGTAAACCAGCATTTTCAATCTTTCATCCCTAATGCTGGTAAATTCCGGAACAATCTTCCTTCATCTGTATTCCCTTGAAAGAGCTGCTGGAAAGAGTTCAAATTACGATTTGAACTCTTTCAAGAGGAGGGTATCAGGAACTCTCTCCTCCCGAAATTGACCTATCTCTCTTGACTCTTTTGTAGGAGCAGTCAGTAGCAGGCTTTTTTTTTTTTTCATTATTGTTTCCTTTTATTTTTTGCCCTTGAACTGTTTCCTCTACTGTAAAAAATAAAAATAAAAATAACGCCTTCCGCTTATGAACGTAAACAGATACAATCACTTATTGACATCCATCAAAATGGCGCTACCCCACAGCGCCAGCATCCTAGGCGTATTTATTTAGAAAATATATATTTTCGCCGTAAATAGAGCACAGAAACGCTTCATTTCAGGTAGACAACATCATTGCAATACTTGCTTTTACCCCAAAGTTTCCCTGGTCTTCATAGCCCTCCCCACTACCAGGTGTTTTTAGTTTGTTGATGGGGAGATGAGTAATATCTGTTATTTCATATGATCACTTGTATATGCAATATATGTTTGATGCGCTGGTAAAAGTAGAGCAGTAGAACAGTATGTGAGACCTTGGAAAGGTTATTATTCTCGTGGGGGAAATATTGGAGGCGCGTAGTGAATCTCCATATTTACCGTAATAGGCTATGCAACGTCCTGCAATGAGTTTCCGCGGAATTACTGGCTGCAATAGATGTTTTCACCTCGTTCTCATTTTGGGTATTTTTATTTCTTTGTCTGTCATAAAACTTTAACGTTCTCTCGCACTACTACCTAAGAACACTGAAATTTCTAGCGCTCACTAATATTTTCACGTATTTATCCGTGAGGAACTATAAATACCATATTTTCTTCATAAATCCAACAAAAAAAAATCTATGTATCCGCATCAGATGTCTTTTGCATTAATATTTCATTGATTTTACACAGTGGAACACTGGTTTTTATTTTGAAATATGGCGAAATATAGTAAAATTCGAGTACCGGGATTTGTGACCCCATACGAAACACCTGACCTTGGGTAATCAAAGCAGCCTGTGTACATAACTAATGAGAGTAGATAAAGGAAACCATATCTGATTTTTCTTTATATCCTGGCGTATATATCCTGTGGATTTCAAGTCCCTAGCTGCAATAGGTAAAGTACACTAACTGCTTCAACTTCATCGCTTGATTTCTAAAACGTTGTTTTTTGCATTTTAAAAATTATCTCCTCCTTTGCACTTCTTATTACACACATATTTCTTACTGCAGCATATGAAAGCATGAATAAGGAATTAGGTCTGCTATAGAAACTATTGTTTGAAGTTGATTTTGATTGTTGAGATATATTTGTCAAAATTTGGATAAAAATAAACGATAGCAAGAGTTAATCTCCTATCCTTCTTGATTAAAATGTTTTTTTAAATAAAAGAAATTGGTCCATCAATAAGGGAGGAGTTACAATAAGAACATAAGCAATTTAACATGGGCTTCGCGATTTTACAACCCCTCCCCCCCCTACCTTTTTTTAAGGTTTTGTCGAAAAGCCTCGACCTCACAAAAATGTCGTGTAGATGATGATTTATAGAATACGATTAACGCATTTATATTCATTTCACTTGTGAAGAACCTAAGCGAAGCCTGAATTATTGGAGGTGTATCCTTTTTATGCACACACACACACACACACACACACACACACACACACAGAGTTGGTGTTCTTTTGCTCTTTTTGTCCTTCAGGTCCCTTGAAAAGTGCATCTCGCCGAGGAATCTCGCGGTTGTTGCATATGCCTCCGGATCGAGCGGCGGCGCGGCGCTGCCCCGCCCCGCCCGGCACACAACTCAAGCGTTTAAATGCATTCCTAAAAGGTTTAAGGTGTTAAAATGGTGTGGTGAAATGCCCCGCGGTGACTTCACGGTGATAAGAATTTTAGGGAAATATGAAATAGAGTAAGAAATTAAATAATCTCGGCTCTTCTTAAATCACGGGAGAAAAGGAATATACAGTGAATTTATATGATAAAACGATTGAGTGAATAACTCAATAAATCCAAGGCTATCCGTAAACTTCTTGCAGCGTATGGATGTTGTCTGTAGATCAACTGGTTGGTGGCTCCGCTTTGCTCAGCTTAAGCTTAAGCTAAGACGTCTGCTTAGTTAGGTGTGACGATGCCTCTTTCTGAACCACTGAGGAGACTGGGGGAAAAAGTATACAGAAAGAGAGAAAGAGCAGAAAGAAGAGAGTAGGAGGGCAAGAAAAGAGAGATAAGAGAGTAGGTAGAGAGAGGGATGGAATACGTCAGCTTCTTAGGTGTGACGAGTCTTATTCCTGAACCATGGGGAGACTGGGGGAAGAAGAAACAGGGAGAGGATGAGGGGAGAGAAGAGAAAAATGGAAGAATAAGAAAGGAGAGTAAGGAGAGAGAAGGAAAGGGAGGAAAGGTGATGCTGGTAACGACTCCCCTGTGAGTTTTCGTGTCCCTCTGTGTCGCAGGAAGTGTGGTGTGGAATATTTGACGAGAGAGAGAGAGAGAGAGAGAGAGAGAGAGAGAGAGAGAGAGAGAGAGATGAGGTATTTTAGACGTCACGCTCGTAGCACCCACTAACCACCACCATTTCTCACCCCTCGCTATCACTTTCATTCTCTCCTCTCACCTAACTTGCATCTCTCTCTCTCTCTCTCTCTCTCTCTCTCTCTCTCTCTCTCTTTATTTGAGCATAATATTGTACAAAAAGAGGCTCAAAGTTACACATTTTGTATGTAACTATTTGAAGAGCCTGTGTTTGGGACAAAATTAATTGCCCATTGTTACACATAAACAAATACAAAGTACAAAATACAAAAAAAATGAAAAAAAATGAAAATATAATTTGTCATAAGCTTCAGTTTCACTTTAGGTGTTTAGCGCAGCTTCACCTGCTGTGTGGTCGTGTTCTTCACTTGAGGTGTAACTGCCGTGAATATGTTCAACGGGCATGTGGTCCTGGCTGTATAGGTGGGCTGGTGCTGCCTCAACTGTGATCGAGGCACCTCCACTAGCTGGTCACCTGAAAGTGCCGTCCTGGTGCACCTCTAGGCAGCGCGTGGAGGAAGTCTCAAGGTGTTGAGATGGGGAACCCCCTGCACCTGGACTGTGTTGCACACCACTAGTGATTTGACGTCACGGCGGTGTTCCAGCGACATCACGTGGGCAGACGACTCCTCCGGGTGCTCGCTGGTCCCCACCTTACGCAGTGCTCGTCGCTGCACTGCATGAAGCATGTGGATGGCGGCATTCGACATCGAGGACGAGGCACCGTTTTCTAGATACGAACGTATTTGTGCCTTGTACACAGTGAGGATGCCGTGTGGGTCGAGGGTTCCCACCGCCCTTCGCAGGGCAGAGACTTGCATGGAGACCTGGTGGCGCGCTAGCTATCGAGAAGGCAGTAGGAGCAGGAGAGTGTGCAGCCATCGGAGTAGGCTGTCACTACTGATATCTGCCGGATGAGGTGGTTGATGTATATGTTCCACAGGACTGAGCTGAAATCGGAATCCTGTGGAACTGAGACTTGTACTGGTGAGGCCCTTGCTGACTGCCCGCTGATCACCACCTGAAGGATTCTCCCCTGAAGATAATCCTTGCGCAGCATCAGGAGGGCAACCTGACATCCTTGGCGAGAAGCTTTTCAATGAGCCCCGCGTGCCAGACCCTATCAAAGGCTCCAGCAATATCCAGGGCCACCACAAGTTTGTCCAGGCCTTCATCCAGTGGTACTTCCCCGTCCTTGGAGAGGAGGAGAAGGAGGTCCGCGGTGGACCAGCCAGGCCTAAAGCCAATATGTCTGTCTGAGAGAAGATGGCTCTCGCTCAGGTGCTGACAGATGACTCCAGCCACCATCTGCTCCAAATCTTTGCCCACCATAAAGAGCAAGGAGATGGGCCTGTAGTTGCTGGGCTCATACCTCGAGTTCTTCTTGTGGACCGGAACCACACGTGCTTTCTTCTACATTGAGAGCCACTTGCACTCCCTCAGGCAAGACGTGAAGACGGTGTAGATAGGACCTGAGAGCTTCCTGGCGCATTGCTGGAGGAGCCGTGGGCTGACGTCGTCCGGGCCAGTGGCTTTACCCATGTTCAGCGCGCTGAGCAGCCGCTCATCCTGCCCTGTCGTCACCGACACAGAGATGACAACATGGTCGGTCTCTTGGGGAAGTACAGCTGCGGATCGTCCCGGGTTACCTGTTGCGTGTCTTGCCTCCAAGACGCAGCTGGCCTGAGAGTGAGAGAGTGGGGTGTGGGGAGTGTGAGATGTTCATGGCCTGAGTAATCGTCGTCGTCGATCTCTCTCTCTCTCTCTCTCTCTCTCTCTCTCTCTCTCTCTCTCTCTCTCTCTCTCTCTCTCTCTCTCTCTCTCTCTCTCTCTCTCTCTCTCTCTCTATTTATGTGTGTGTGTGTGTGTGTGTGTGTGTGTGTGTGTGTGTGTGTGTGTGTGTGTGCGGGTGTGTGTATATATATATATATATATATATATATATATATATATATATATATATATATATATATATATATATATATATATATATATATATATATATATATATATATATATATATATATATATATATATATATATATATATATATATATATATACAGATTTACATACAATAATTGCCCAAAGATGCACTGCCGTGTGCTACCTATTCAAAGGGCATGTATTCTTACATGTAAATATTTTTGTGCATAAAATAATGCAATATTCATATTTATACACTGTACACTGAATCTTATGTCTTTACTCTTACAATTGTGTTAGTGGAGTGAGGAGTACGCCTCTCTAGTGGTGGACGGCCAGTTTTACCATTTGGGTGTTCATTCCCCAGACGTGAGGGACGGTGGCCGTGAATATTTCACAACCGGGAAACTCTACTCGCAAGGTGCGTTTGTGTTGGCTGGTGCGGGGTCGCGGCATCTCCATTGCGTCACCATTGGATAGGACCGTTCTCGTGTCCCGCGTGGTGACTCTCGGATGTTGGAGTAGGCCCGCCAGGCGTGGCACTCCCTGCACCTGTTCCTTATGGAACACCACAAGCGCCGCGACGTACCTGTGGTATTCCAGGGAATCGACTGAGTAGGTAGTCTCAGGCTGGACTGGCGGTTCTGCTTCATTCACCAATAGCTGTGCCCGTCGCTGGGTGCTGTCAAGCCTAATGTTGTGCGAAGCGGCACACACCATCCAAGAGAGTGCAGCGTATTCTTAAGTAAGGTCGTATCTCGGCTTTGTAGAGCAGGAGCCTCCCTTTGCTATAGAGGTGGCTGGCCACCTTACGCAGGTAGGAGACTCTGTGAGTGGCATTTTGGGCAATGTTCTTGATGTGGTAATCAATCCGTGGCCTTCGATCCACTTCCACTCCCAGAACATTGCAGAATCCTGGAGTGGGAAGGGGACGCCACCAAAGCGTAGCCTCCCCTCCATTGCTGGCAAGTAGTAGAGGATCAAGAGATTACCATTGCCTCAGCCTTCAACAGGAGAGAGTGCAGTCATCAGCATCAGCTGAGACTGCTGGCAGCTGCCGGAAAAGTCGTCCACGTATATGTTCCACTGAGCCATGTGCACTGATGCCTCCACTGGCAAGGATTCAGATATCTGCCCATTGACGGCGTCCTGGAGGATCCTTCCTCGCTCCTTCCCAGGAGCTGAAGGAGGTCTTCTTGAATGCCCTTCGCGCGGAGTTTCTCTTGGAGGCCTCCGTGCCATACCCTGTCAAAGGCATCCGAAATGTCAAGGGCTACCACGACAGTGCCCAGGCCGTCGTCAAGGGTGTCCTGTCAGCTCCTGGTGAGGAGCATCAGCAAATCAGAGGTGGACCGGACAGGTCTGAACCCGAGCTGTTGGTCCGAGAAGAGGTAGTTGTCCTTGAGGTGGCGACAGACTAAATCGAATCTGCCACGATCGTCTCGAACACTTTTCCCACCACAGAGAGCAAGGAGATGACCCAGTAGTTGTTTCGGTCAGACCTGGAGCTCGTTTTGTAGACGGGAACCACCCGAGTCTCCTTCCACACCGATGGCCAGGTGTTTTCCCGTGAGCAACCAGAGAAGACAGTGGCTGAATCGACAGAGTAACACCACCGCGTTCAGGAGGACGCGAGTTCAATCCCCGCCCGGTGCCACCAAGCTGGGATTTTTCAGCCGCTGCCGAGTGGCTTAAAACTACCCACATGCTGTCCAGAAGACCACCTATCAACCCGGACTCTAGATTCTAGGATTAAAGATGAGCTCCGGGAGGGCAGCATGAGCCAATGCAAGATGGCGCCACTATAAACACTCGCCTGCGCCAGAACGGGCTGGGCCGGCCATCAGGACCAACCGGGAAGAAGCCTTGGGCCGACCATCAGGCCCCACCGGGAAAAAGCCTACCGGCGCTTTAGGCCGGGACGTAAAAAAAAAAAAAAAAAAAAAAAAAAAAAAAAAAGTCAACTCGTGGGCACAGTGCTTCAGCTGGTTGGGGCGGATGTCATCGGGGCTGGTCGCTTTCTGGGTGTCCAACCCTCGCAACTAGCGCTCGACCAGCGCCTGCGTCACCTCCACCTTGGTGACAGTCTCCTAGCACTGCTGTGAATTTCTGGGGTCGTCCACCTTCATCTTCCCGGCAAAGAGGCTGGTCAGCAGCTGGGCTTTCTCTTTACTTTTGGTGCCCACCGTTCCATCCAGCCTTGTAAGAGTAGGGATCGTGTCCTGGTGGCTGTTCCCCTACCTTTCCTTAACAAGGGACGACCAAGTCTTATTCCCTACTCCTTCTCCACACAGCTTGCGCCTCGGGTCTTCCTCCCACTTCCTTATGACCCACCTATTGATGACCACCGTCTTCCTGCAGGCCTCTCGGTGCAGGTCTTTCTTGTGCCAAGTCGGGTTCCGTTTGTAGCAGAGCCACGCTGAATATTTAGCATCAACGGCAACACGGCAGCGGTACACACACTATCGGTGATCCGCTGGTCTGGTGGTGTATTCAAGTGAGGCACGTGTCGTCTCTGAACGGACAAGAGGCTGAAAATGAGGGCTTGTGCCTTGCTCTCCGCCCCACCCCAAAGTACGGAAGGCCACGCCGTGTGGCTCAGGTAAACGGCGTAAGGAGATCCAGTCCGCCTTGTCCCACAGCTAGATCGTGCGGGTGGTGGCCTCGTCTCGAGCCAATCCTACATCCACTTGGGGCAAGACAGCATGGTGATCAGAGCTGCCTACGAATCCCAGCTTGTGACAGCGGATAGTGTCCTCCTGGAGGTAGGAAATGACGGGGTCCAGTGTCCTGTCCCGTTCATGAGTAGGGAAAGTAACGTGATCTGACCGCCAATAGGTTCTCGTGTCCTGCTTCAGGTGGTGGTAGAGGTCGCCCACCAGTAGGACGTGCCTGGAGCGGTGCATCACCAGCAGGTCGTCCACGGCCTCAGTGAGGTACAGGAGAGAGGCAGACCCTTATCTCTCTCTCTCTCTCTCTCTTCCTCGTTTTTACCTCTTCCTTCATCCTCCTTCATCTATTCTATCCTGTCCTACCACACGTAGATTACTAGTAGTAGCGGTAGTAGACAGACACCCTCGCTATGACTGCCATGTCTTTTGGTGTCTGTTCTCCCCATGTATTTCTATGTATTCCTCCTTCTCCTCCTCCTCTTCCTCCTCCATCAGCCCTCCGTCCCAATCCATTATTTTCCGTCATCCATCTCTTCCTCCTCTTACCCCCTAACAGGGCTCTCCTCCCTCATCTACAACTTCCCATAGTTCTTTTTCGTTCTCCCTCCCTTCCCTTCACCCCCTCTCTCTCTCTCTCTCTCTCTCTCACACACACACACACACACACACACACGCAATCACACACACACACACACACACACACACACACGCACACATAGTGATTTATGTGTATATAATGAACAGGGTGTTAAAATAGTAGAGACAACGTATATGGTGGACCCACTCAATAAACAGCTCTAGGCTCCTTCAACGAGCATTCTACACACTATATTCTGACCTGAAAGCTGATGAAGAAAAGTTTTTAAATTATTTCCGCATGTCATCTACAATTGAAGAACTTGTGAGCCATCTACAATTGAAGAACTTGTGAGCAAAATGAACATCTGCCACAGATTAACCACGATTAACCGCTCGGGGGGTAAACCTCCCATCTGAGGGGCCCCATGGACTTGTAGATTATTCTAAACCGCCTGGCGCCACTCGAGTTAACTGGTAAGTCATTGCCGCGCGGGAAAAGGACTCTCATGTGAAGTGGGCCTTATTACTCTCAACAATGCCACTCAGTCCCTCATCACAGTATATTCATCTCTTCACTCTCACGTACTCGATTTCTCACTTGGTTTCGTTCTACCTACCTATCCTCCACCCTACTGCTCTCCTACCTACCCATCCTCTTAGTAGTTTTTTTTTTTATTTTCCCTTCTACATACCGGCCTACTTCCTTGTTCTCGTGCCTGTCCCCCGATCTTCCTATCCTCATACATACACTACTGGCTCAGTGTGTATATGTTCAAGGTCTACTCTGCCTCTGGTGTCATTGATTTTATTTTTTGGGTCGACTGTATTTTTTTTCATCTACCTAGTTACATGTATTATTGTATACTTACCCTCAGCTTATCTATTGTTTTCTGTGTATTGGTGTACCGTCATAAATGTTTTTATGATACTTTTTTCGCACACTCACTTTCACTTCGTTTACGTTTACCTCTGTCTCACGGCAAAGTTAATCTTCGTGTTGTGTTTCATTTTTGTTATATGTGTCGCCTGTGTGTGTGTGTGTGTGTGTGTGTGTGCGGTGAGTTTTAAGATAACTGCTTTTACTACTAGCTTAAAATTTATATTTATTTATATTTTATCATTGATAATTACTATTTTTTTTATACATTACATTAGTATATCATTTTGTTTTCATCTTTTATCCCTGTTATAGTATATCCATTATTTTTTTCTTTGTATTTTTTATATACAATCTTTTTCCTGTTCCTCTTCCATTTCTTATACTTCACCTTTCATTCTCTGTCATCATTGAGTACCATCTCCTCTTCCTCCCCCACAACTTGTCCATGCAACCAACCCTTCCTACGTAGTTTTCTCTCCTCCTTAGGTTCTCTCCTGGAGGTTTGTCTGGACAAGTTTTTGTTTGTTTTGGTGTGTTTGTTTGTTTGTGTGTGTGTGTGTGTGTGTGTGTGTGTGTGTGTGTGTGTGTGTGTGTGTGTGTGTGTGTGTGTGTGTGTAGATGAACATTTCCACACCTTGATTTCCAGAGATTTACAACACTCGGGCTCTTCAACTGAAATATATTTTATGGAGACGACAAAAAAACATTAAGTTAGAGAGAGAGAGAGAGAGAGAGAGAGAGAGAGAGAGAGAGAGAGAGAGAGAGAAAATCATCTCACAACACTTCCTCCTCTGATTTTCTGGGTAAATTTCAGTCATCTTCACTGTTGACCTTCCATTCTCTCCTCTTCCTCCTCCTCCTCTTCCTCTTCTTCTCTTCCCTTTCCCCTTTTCCCCTCCTCCTCCTCCTCTTGCTCCCATCCCCCCCCCTCTCACCTTCTTCCTTTTTCCTCCTCACCCTCCGCCGCCGCCTCAGCTTCCGCGCAACTGGGTTTACTCTCGCTATTTATTCCTGGGTTTATTATCCTTTTTCTTGTTCCCCGCACCTGGGCGCTGCTCCAGGCGGCGCGGCCGTGTGCTCGCCCATGGCTGACTGTCGGTTATCTAATTTTTTTGTTCCTCCTGAAGGGGAGGATGTTTGTGTATGCTTATGTGGTACTTGCCTTTATCCTGTTTGTCTGCCTGTCCGTCTGTCTGTCTGTCTGCCAGAATGTTTGAGTTTTCGTATGCTGTACCTGTTGTCTTTAACTTGTGTCTGTTTGTTCTTTCGCGGGCGTGTATTTCTTTTTCTTTTCGTACTCGCTTTAAATTCCTCCTGCAAGGAAAAGTTGTGTAAATTTTTCCGGTACGATACAAGAACGAGAACTGCATAATATTGTGAGTACGTACGCGTGCGCGCACGCGAACACACACACACACACACACACACACACACACACACACACACACACACACACAGTCTGGCTGGCCTGATAGCACATATTAAAGTTCATGTCTTCGTAAATATTAAAATATGATATGAGAGAGAGAGAGAGAGAGAGAGAGAGAGAGAGAGAGAGAGAGAGAGAGAGAGAGAGAGAGAGAGAGAGAGAGAGAGAGAGAAGCGGGGTGAATGGCGCTTATAAACACGCTCTCGAGGATATCCTAGCTAAGGTGCCCGGCCTCCTCATCTTGCCATCACCCTCTCCCTCTTGCTCCTCTTTTCTCTTTCCTCCTCTTATTTTCCCTCTTCTTTCTCTTCCTCTCGTTTTCCCTTTTCTTCTTCCTCCTTTTTCTTCTCCTCTCCTTCCTCCTTCTTTCCTCAATCCCTGCCTTTTTTTCGTAATCTTCCTTCTCCTTTTTCTTCCTCACCGAACCCTCACTTTCATTCTTATACGTAAGCTCTTCCTCCTCCTCCTCCTCCTCCTCCTCTTCCGCCTCCTCTCTTTCTTTATGTATCCCGTGCCCCGCCATACGACACTCTTTGGATTTCTTATTTTCTTTCGTCTTCCTTTTACTTTTGTTCTTTGCTTCCCCTCTTAATTGTATTCTTGGCATCAATGATTTCCGTCTTGTGTATTTCATGTTTCCATCTTTGTTTCGGGTTCAGTAATTGATTCCTTTCTCCCCAGGTGTAGATCTGTTACTTTTTTGTTATTCACCCCTTCTATGCATTTAACCTTATCTGCATTTTCGTCTCATATTATTCTCTCTCCTCTTGTACATTTATTAACTATTCCTTTGATTTCTAGTTCCTTATTTTTTTTGTTTTCTCGTATCCTCTTTCCTTTACTATATGTTTGTTCCTGTTCACAGAGTCAAGAATTGTATGTATGTTGTTCATGTATGCATAAGAATGCGACCTCTGCGTTCATGAATATAAGAGGAGGAGGTGGAGCACGAGAAGGATGAGGATGAGGATGAGGAGGAGGAGGAGGAAGAAGGTCGATGTTTTATAGTAAGATCCTTCTTATTCCTCCTCTTGCCAGAGGCCACTTATTCACCGTCGTTTCTTTCCATCATTTTCGTGTCCCTTCCCCTCCCATCTTTCCTTCCTTTCCCTTCAGCGACGCCAGTTCCGCTCCTTGCTTTGATGTGATACATTTTTCCCCTTCACCGCACCCAGGCATTGCTCCTAAGAAAGCAAATTAAATGTATTATTCATAAATGGGAAGAAATATGGTTGACTACTAAAAAAAAAAAAAAAAAAAAAGAAATAACATGTGTAATGAGGCGCTTAATATAGGTTGATTTATATAGTGAAATGATTATATAAAACTTCATATATATATATATATATATATATATATATATATATATATATATATATATATATATATATATATATATATATATATATATATATATATATATATATATATATATATATATATATATATATATATATAGATATATATATATATACATATATATATATATATATATATATATAAATATATATATATATATATATATATATATATATATATATATATATATATATATATATATATATATATATATATATATTTTTTTTTTTTTTTTTACAGCAAAGGAGACAGTTAAAGGGCACAAAAAAAGTAAACATTATTTAAAAAAAAAGCCCGCTACTTGCTGAGCATAAAAAGATTCCAAAGAGGTGGCCGAAAGATAAGTCAGTTTCGGGAGGAGAGGTGTCCTGATACCCTCCTCTTGAAAGAGTTCAAGTCGTAGGCAGGAGGAAATACAGATGAAGGAAGATTGTTCCAGAGTTTACCAGCGTGAGGGATGAAAGAGTGAAGATGCTGGTTAACTCTTGCATAAGGGGTTTGGACAGTATAGGGATGAGCATGAGTAGAAAGTCGAGTGCAGCGGGGCTGCGGGAGGGGGGGAGGCATGCAGTTAGCAAGTTCAGAAGAGCAGTCAGCGTGGAAATATCGATAGAAGATAGAAAGAGAGGCAACATTGCGGCGGAATTTAAGAGGTAGAAGACTATCAGTATGAGGAGGAGAGCTGATGAGACGAAGAGCCTTTGCCTCCACTCTGTCCAGAAGAGCTATGTGAGTGGAGCCCCCCCACACATGAGATGCATACTCCATACGAGGGCGGACAAGGCCCCTGTATATGGACAGCAACTGTGCAGGGTATAAGAACTGGCGGAGACGGTACAGAACGCCCAGCCTCGAGGAAGCTGATTTAGTAAGAGATGAGATATGAAGTTTCCAGTTGAGATTTTGAGTTAAGGATAGACCGAGGATGTTTAGTGTTGAGGAAGGTGATAGCTGGGTGTTGTCAAAGAATAGGGGATAGTTGTTTGGAAGATTGTGTCGAGTGGATAGGTGGAGAAACTGTGTTTTTGAGGCGTTGAAGGACACCAGGTTCTTCTTGCCCCAATCGGAAATAATAGTAAGGTCTGAGGCTAAGCGTTCTGCAGCCTCCAGCCTTGAGTCGTTAAGTTCCTGAAGGGTGGGTCTTCTATTAAAAGAAGTTGAATAATGCAGAGTGGAATCATCGGCGTAGGAATGGATAGGACAGTTCGTTTTGGAAAGAAGATCATCAATGAACAACAGAAAAAGAGTTGGAGATAGGACAGAACCCTGTGGGACACCACTGTTAATAGATTTAGGGGAAGAACAGTGACCGTCTACCACGGCAGAAATAGAACGGTCAGAAAGGAAACTGGAGATAAAGGTACAGAGAGAAGGATAGAAACCGTTTAGAAAGCAAAGATTTGTGCCAGACCCTATCAAAAGCTTTTGATATGTCCAGCGCAATAGCAAAAGTTTCACCGAAACGGCTAAGAGAGGATGACCAAGAGTCAGTTAAGAAGGCTAGGAGATCACCAGTAGAACGCCCCTTGCGGAACCCATACTGGCGATCAGATAGAAGGTCAGAAGTGGAAAGGTGCTTTTGAATCTTACGGTTAAGGATTGATTCAAAAGCTTTAGATAGACAAGAAAGTAAAGCAATAGGACGGTAGTTTGAAGGATTGGAGCGGTCACCCTTCTTAGGTACAGGCTGTGTGAAGGC
Organism: Eriocheir sinensis; assembly: GCF_024679095.1. NCBI lineage: Eukaryota > Metazoa > Arthropoda > Malacostraca > Decapoda > Varunidae > Eriocheir > Eriocheir sinensis. Next base: position 892,099 of record NW_026112087.1, read on the forward strand.
ATACTTCCAGCAAGAAGGAAAGGTAGATGTTGACAGGCAGAGGCGAAAGAGTTTGATCAGGCAGGGTGACAGCACGGAGGCACAGTTTTTAAGGACAATAGGAGGCACTCCATCAGGTCCATAAGCCTTCTGAGGATTGAGGCCAGAGAGGGCATAGAAAACATCATTTTGAAGAATCTTTATAACAGGCATAAAGGAGTCAGAGGGGGATGAGTAGGAGGAATATGCCCAGAATCGTCCAGAGTGGAGTTTTTAGAAAAAGTTTGAGAGAGTTCAGCCTTAGAGATAGATGAGACGGCAGTGTTGCCGTCAGGACTGAGGTGGAGGAAAGATGAAGAAGTGAAGTTGGAGGAGATGTTTTGGCTAGATGCCAGAAGTCACGGGAAGAGTAAGAGAAAGCAAGGTTTTGACATTTTCTATTAATGAAAGAATTTTTGGTTAGTCGGAGAACAGATTTGGCACGATTTCGGGCAGAAATGTAAAGTTCATAATTAGCATTAGTTTGAAGGCTCTGGTATCTTTTGTGAGCTACCTCTCTATCATTGACAGCACGAGAACAAGCGTGATTAAACCAAGGCTTTTTAGCGTGAGGAGTAGAGAAAGAACGAGAATGTATGCCTCATTCCAGAGACAATCACCTCTGTGATGCGCTGAGCACACACAGAGGGTCTCTATCCTGGAAGCAATAATCATTCCACAGGAAATCGGAAAATACATCCTCAGGTCGTCCCACTGAGCTGAAACAAATGCCAGAAGCATCGCCTCTTCGGTGGGTCCAGAGGATGTACAGGAGCGATAGGACAGGATGCAGAAATAAGATTGTGATCAGGCCAACAGAACAGTTTGACAGAATATATATATATATATATATATATATATATATATATATATATATATATATATATATATATATATATATATATATATATATATATATATATATATATATATATATATATATATATATATATATATATATATATATATATATATATATATATATATATATATATATATATATATATATATATATATATATATATATATATATATATATTATATATATATATATATATATACATATATATATATATATATATATATATATATATATATATATATATATATATATATGAATATATATATATATATATATATATATATATATATATATATATATATATATATATATATATATATATATATATATATAATATATATATATATATATATATATATATATATATATATATATATATATATAATTTTTTTACGTTGTTGCCTATTGCGCCGGGAGGCCTCTTCCAGTGGGTCCTGATGGTCGGCCCAAGCTTCTTCAGGTGGGCCTGATGGTCGGCCCAAGGCATCTTCCCGGTGGGGCCTGATGGTCGGCCCGTTCTGGCGCAGGCGAGTGTTTATAGTGGCGCCATCTTGCGTTGGCTCATGCTGCCCCACGGAACTCGTTCTTGATTCGCTTGGACGGCTTCCTCTAGAGTCCGGGTTGATGGGTGGTCTTCAGGACAGCATGTGGGTAGTTTTAAGCCACTCGGCAGTGACTGAAAAATCCGAGTGGTAGCGTGGGGATTCGAACCCGCGTCGTCCATCACGCGGCGAATGTGGGTCCAGTACGCTATCACTTCGGCCACCGCCTACCCTATATATTATTATATATTATATATATTATACATTATATACATATATATATATATATATATATGTATATAATGTATAATATATATATATATATATATATATATATATTCCTTTCATTTTGACGTCGATCGATACCAAAAACGTTTCTGTAGCCCCAGAAATAATGGAGTCATGGCGATTCGCACCAAAGCGGCTTAATGACAAGGTTGATGCAAGTGTCCCTTCCACAGTATAGGGTTCATTGGAAAACTTCATGGAAATTATGTAGAAAAGAGGAAAGAACTACCATTACAGCTACCACTAACCGGGCGATAAAAACGGACAAGGACACAATTATTCGAAAGAACTTAACGTTATTACGACAATGAGTAATATCTTAGTTGCTGGTTGGATTTAAAATACTTGTCTAATCTATTCTTGAAGGCCGTAACTGTTGTACTATCAACGACATCATAGGGTAGAAAATTCCAAACATTAACGACTCGATTGAAGAAGAAGTGTTTGGTTTCGGGCGACGAGAGTCTTTTACCACTTATCTTGAAATTGTTATTTATTCTTGTTTTATTTGATCGATCAACTGTAAAGTAATCTTCCGCATTAATATCACAAAATACTTTAAACATTTTAAACACTGATATTAGATCACCTCGCATTCTTCGTTTTGATAGGCTGAATAACTTTACTTCTTTAAGTCTTTGTTCATAAGATAAATTTCTCAACCTAGGAATCATATTTGTTATTCTCCGTTGGACCCGTTCTAACTGTTCTATGTCTTTTATGTAATAAGGAGACCGAAACTGTACACAGTACTATAGATGGGGTCGAACCAGGGAATTATGCAGTTTTAATATTACTTTTTTTTCCGATTTATTATTAAAGACTCGCCCGATGAAGTCCACCAATTTATTTGTGTTTTTAACTACCTCTGAACAATGTTGCCTGGGGTTTAAATCGCTTGATATTGTGATTCCAAGATCCTTTTCTTTACTTACTGCAGAAAGGAAGAGGAGGAGGAGGAGGAGGAGGAGGATGAGGAGGAGGAGGATGAGGAGGAGGATACGAATGAGAGATAAGGAAAACGAAGGCCAGGAGGAGCGGAAAATGCAGAGCGTGGGTTAGGGGAAGTGAGAGGGAGAGAGAGGATCAGGAATGGAAGAAAAGGTAAAGGAGAGAGAGAGAGAGAGAGAGAGAGAGAGAGAGAGAGAAACGAGAAAATAAATAAGAGATGATTAGGTAAAGGAATAAGACGGCTGGGACGGGGGTGCAGTTAGCGATAAATGATGAAACGAAGGAGAGGGGGTGAAGAACGGTGAGGTACATATAGGAAGGGGATAGAGAAAGAACGGTGAATAACCATTAGAGTAGGAAGAAGAGGAGGATTGATTCTGGAGGAATAAGACTGATGGAGGGGATAAGATGTTCGGTGTAAAGGAGGAAAAAAAGAGAGGGGAGAAAGGGCAGTAAGGGGGATAAGGGGGGGGGGATGTAAGGGAAGATGCTGTGACGGAATCCCAGTGTTCAATCACAATGGACTATCTCAATCCCTTGCTGACCAAACCTCGATTCCCTGCTGACTTACCAACGAAGATCGGCCTGGTTGGCTGCTCTGTTTCCTTCCCTCATTCTCCTCCTCCTCCCACTTGCTGCTTCCTTTTTTCCTTTATTTTTCCTTGAATATCTTCTTTCCTTCCTTCCTTTCTTTTTCCTTGATTATCTCCTTAGCTTCCTTCCGTTCTTTTTTTCTCTGAATATCGTCTTTCCATACTTCCGTCTGTAATTTCACATAATGATTTCCTTTCGCTTTTCATATCATTATTAATCTCCCTTCTTTCTTCAGCTCTTTTTCTTTCCATATATTCTACTTTTATTCGTCCGTCCGTCCATCCTTGCTTTATTTCTTCTTTCCTTCGCTCCATTCATCCCTTTTTTTTCACACCTTATTTGCCATCTACTTTCCTCATCCAATATTCCATCCAATATTCCTTCATTTCTTCATTCATTCAATCCTTAACCCGTTCTTCCCTCCTTTTTTCCTTCCCCCTTTCATTTCATCCATTCATGTATTATTTTCTTCCTCCCGATTTAATTTACGAGTTCCTTCTTTTCATTCTCCTTTTTCTCTTTGCACTTAACTACATTATTTTTTTTCTGTGATGTACCTTACAAAACTGCTCTCACCAATTTCCTCAGAGTACTCTCATTTCTGTTCTCATAGTTTGCATATTTATCATCCTTGCATTCTCCCACTTTATATTTTCATTTGTCCTTCCTTATTTTCACCTTCTCTTCCTTCCTGACAAGTTCCTGTTTTCTTCCTTCCTTACTTCCTTCCATTCTCCCGTCCTTTTTTCTGCTCTTCCTTCCATCCATCTTTCCCCTTCCATTTATGAGATTTTTGCTTCCGCTAAAACGTAACTCCTTTCTTCCTTCCCTTTCTTCACCAGCAATGTTTACTCCCAGCTTCCATGTTCCTAGGTCTCCCATCTCAGTAGACATGACTTGCATATCTGACCCACTTTCATTCAGCCTTTTATGCTTCTTTCATCTTTCTTCCTTTCTTCTTTCCTTCCTCTTCCTTTAATAAAAAAGATCCCGTCCGCCTCCGTTGTTTATTTCCACATATGTCTTCCTTCCTCTCTCTTCCCATCTCCATCTTTATCCTTTCCCTCCCTGTCCCCCTTTCATCAGTATATGTAGTGGCTCCTTGGTTGGGCAGGGAAGACGAAGGCCTGAAATCTTCCACCTCCTCTCGATTCCCTCAAAACCCGGGACGTATGAAAAGGAACGGAACGAGGCCTCAATGGGGGAGAATTGGAGGAGAAAAACGAAGAGAAGAAAAGCAAAGAAAATCGGGGAAGCAAAGACAGATAAAAAGAAACAATGGCTGGCGGAAAAACGGAGCGACAAAGAATCATAAGAAAGATGAAAAGAGAGAGGGTAAGGAACGAAGGGAAAAAGAGAGAGAGAGAGAGAGAGAGAGAGAGAGAGAGAGAGAGAGAGAGAGAGAGAGAGAGAGAGAGAGAGAGAGAGAGAGAGAGAGAGAGAGAGAGAGAGAGAGAGAGAGAGAGAGAGAGAGAGAGAGAGAGAGAGAGAGAGAGAGACGGAAACAAAGAGAAGCTGAAGGAAACGAACGAGTTCGGAAACCAGGAATGGAGAACCAAAAAAATACTCAACTTCAAGACTATTTTTGGATGAAACTAGAAAGTTAGAGATACATTAAACTTGATGGCGTCTGCACACCCACCCACACCCACCCCCCCACACACACACACATGTAGACACTCCGATAGCTCAGTCGATTAAAACGCTGCGCTACCAGGCTTCGTGTCGCGGCAGGCAGAAATTCGAGCCCCGCTCAGGCTGTTTTTTTTCCGCTGACTAGGAGTGGTTACTATCCCCACATGATCAAGGGGAATGGTGTGTGTGGTGTGTGAGGTCCTGGCAGTACCCAGTGATCGACTAATGAGCTTTGCTCTAATCGGGAGGTACTTGCTGGCGATTCCGAGTCCAACTCGTGATCAGGCCATGGTGAAATACACACACACACACACACACACACACACACACACACACACGGTCTGGCTATTGGCACATTTTTTTTTTTCCGTAAAGAGTTTTTTCCACGTTGGATTATCATGCTGCGATATTTTATGAGTTTTCATGAATATATTGAAATACGGGGATGGGTAAATCTTGTCATGGATGTGTAATGCTAAGTTGCCTGATGGCCTGTGTGTTATGTTGCCCTTCATTCACTAACTAGGGTGCCAGGTCACTGCTGCGTCACGTGGTGGTGTCCCACGCGTGTCGCCGTTCAGTTGTCGTTCAGCTCGGCCACTGCTGCGTCACGTGGTGGTGTCCCACGCGTGTCGCCGTTCAGTTGTCGTTCAGCTCGGCCACTGCTGCGTCACGTGGTGGTGTCCCATGCGTGTCGCCGTTCAGTTGTCGTTCAGCTCGGCCACTGCTGCGTCACGTGGTGGTGTCCCACGCGTGTCGCCGTTCAGTTGTCGTTCAGCTCGGCCACTGCTGCGTCACGTGGTGGTGTCCCACGCGTGTCGCCGTTCAGTTGTCGTTCAGCCCGGACAAATGCTGTCGTAAAAAGTATCATTCAATACAGAGGTCTGCTAATATGTTTCCATACATCATTAATGGATAATCCTTCCAGATGGTCTTTAACATAAACCCAATTGTCGTGGACTGTAAATGTTGACTCCATATCCCTTTCTTTCTTCTATAGTCTGGTTTGACTGTAGTCTGTCCAACTGTGCCCACTCCACTATTGAATGCACGTCTCTCTCTCTCTCTCTCTCTCTCTCTCTCAGCCTCCCTCATCTTCAATTATTCCCCCCTGTTTCCTTTTGTTTCTGTATGTTTCACCCCATGTTTCATTTACCTAGCCTCACCTCCTCGCCTACCTATTTTCCTCACCTCAAGTGCTACTCTCTTTCTCTCAGTATCTCGTCAACTCTTTTGCATCCTCTTTTCCTCCCTCAATAATGCAGTTTCACCCTCCTTCCTTCGGTGTCTCCCTTAGCAAACATCACTATCATCCCAAGTAGTTTTGGTCCCACTTAGCTAATTCTTATGCCCTTTTTCTCTCATTTCCTCCATCTGTTTCTTCTCCTCTCCTCCTTCTCCTCCTCCTCCTCCTTCTTTTTATCTTCTCCTTCTCCTTCTCCTCCTCCTCTCGTCCTCCTCCTCCTCCTTCCTCCACTCTTCCTCCACCTCCTGCTCCTCCTGCTCCTTCCTCCACTGTGGTCGCCACCTTCGAATTATGTGAGGACCCGGCTTGTTGGTTGGAGCACCTTCCAGTACCACCATCAATAATCTGGGTTACACCCTTTCTCCTCCCTCCTCCTCCTCCTCCTCCTCCTGTTTCTTCTGTTTGTCGTCGTCCCTCCTGCTGCTTCCTCATCCTCTTTACTAAGCTCCTCCTTCTGTCTCCTCTCCCCCATTATGCTTCTCTCCTTCCGTTCCATATCTGCCTCTACCTCTACCTCCTCCTCCTTCTCCTCCTCCTCCTCCTCCTCCCTCCTCCTCTTCCTCTTCCTTCCTCCTCGTGGAGGCCATTCATATCCACAACTCCCTCTTCTATCCAGCAAATCGTGAAACAGATTATATAACCAATATGGGCACGGCTCCTATTAAAATTAAAATATGTCTCAAAATAGTGGCTGACTAATCAATAGACCGCCGCTATAGACCCATGATATCAACCCACGCGTTACGTGAATTAATATTAGAAACAAGTAGTAAGTTGCGAGGTAAAATTGTAGAGGAACTTAACTTGCCAGTGAAAAGAATGGGGCGAACTATTTGAACTCTCATACAGGGCCTCGACCTGGCACACAGATTTATTAAGGAAAGTGATTTGCATCAACACGTTGCCCAAGAACCGATCTGGGAAGATAATATTCTTGATTGCTTGGGCCCTTTTCAACGACAGCTGATTTGAGAAGCGTAGTAAACAATGGTCCAGTTTTTAGTTATAGCGATCACCGAATAATCATATACGGCATCAATATGAATGGAAATAAAGTAATTGCTGGTAAAAGAAAAGGTGCCAGAGTTATCAGAGCGAATTTCAAGCACTCTCGATGAATTTTCAAATAATTCTGACTGGACTGTACTTTCGACGAAAACAGATATTGATACATCGTGGAGGTCTTCACCACAATATTGAACAATACCATAAACATGGGCGTACCTTATCGTAACAGACGTTCAACTATTTAGTTGAAGAAACCCACATGGTGGAATAACCCGAAATTAAAATACTTTCTCTCCTAAAAACGCGTATACAGTAGATACATATCAACTCAGAGTGAGGCTGACAAACTGAGTTGGACAGAATTCGCCGCCAAACCAAGAAATTATTAAAACGAAGCAAGAAAAATCATGAAGAATATATAGCGGAAACAAGTAAATCTAATCCTAAAGATTTTTTTTGCTACGTAAATAATAAAAAGTCACTCACTTGTATTATCGGACCGCTTGCTAATGATAATGGTAAACACACGAACGATGAAAATGAAATGGCTACAGTCCTAAATAACTTTTTCGCATCCGTATTTACCGACGAAGATTGTTTATCACCTTAACCGCTGGAGGTTAGAAGGACCGAAAATATTTTAAATGGCGTGCTTATCGAAAAAAGTGACATTTTACGCACAATTGAAAAGATTAAAGTAAGCAAAGCCTCTGATCAAGACAAAATTACCCGTAGAATTTTAAAAGAAATCAAACAACAAATTTGTAAACCGTTCTCTATCTTATTCAATAAATGTTTAACAGCTGGAAAAGTTCCGTCGGATTAGAAACTAGCAAATGTCATACCAATTTTCAAAAAAGGGGACAAGTCTCATCCAGGAAACTATCGACCAATTAGCCTGACATCGATTGTGTGTAAGTTAATGGAGACTATCATTCGTGAAAATATGGTGCAATTCTTCAAAGAAAATAATATAATAAATAATTTGCAACGTGGTTTCCGTAGTAAACGTTCGTGTTTAACTTACTTACTTAATTTTTTTCATTATATTTTGAGGTGTTCGATGAAAGCAGATCAGTAGATATCATATATCTGGATTTTCAAAAGGCATTTGATAAGGTTCCCCACACACGATTGCTCAGTAAACTATTGGCGCACGGTATCTCAGGTAACATTCACAATTGTTTTGTGGGCTGGCTCTCTGAGCGGAAACAGAGAGTAGTTCTAAACTGTGTTTTATCTAACTGGTTCGATGTCAGAAGTGGCGTACCTCAAGGATCAGTGCTTGATCTCATGCTCTTCTTAATTTATGATATCGATGATGGGCTCACTTGCAAAATATCAAAATTTGCTGATGACACAAAAATCGCTAATAAGGTAACTGCGACACTCGACGAAGAAGCATTACAATCAGATCTACATAGATTTGCACGTTGGGCCAATTAATGGCAAATGAAATTTAACGTTGACAAATGTAAAGTGTTACACATCGGAAACAATAACAATCGCGTTCAGTACGTAATGAATGGCCAACAACTTTCTCCAGTAAGTAAAGAAAAAGATCTTGGAATCACCATATCAAGCGATTTAAATCCCAGTCCGCATTGTTCAGAGGTAGTGAAAACCACAAACAAATTGGTTGGCTTCATCGGACGAGTCTTTAATAATAAATCGGAAAAGAAAAAAAATATTAAAGCTGTATAATTTGCTGGTTCGACCCCATCTAGAGTACCGTGTACAGTTTTGGTATCCCTGTTACAGAAAAGACGTAGAAAAGTTAAAACGTGTTCAACGGAGACTAACAATAAATAATTCCAAGATTGAGAAACTTATGAACAAAGACTTAAAGCAAATTTATTCATCCTATCAAAACAAAGAATGCGAGGCGATCTAATTAAAATGTTTAAAATGTTTAAAGGATTCAGTGATATTAATGCGGAAGATTACAATTGATAGATTAAATAGAACAAATAGAAATAATAATTTCAAGATAAGTGGTAAAATTTTCTCGTCGCACGAAGCCAAACACTTCTTCTTCAATCGAGTCGTTAATGTTTGGAATTCTCTACCCTTTGATATCGTTGATAGTACAACAGTTACGGCCTTCAAGAATAGATTAGACAAGTATTTTGAATCCAACAAGCAATTAAGATATTACTCATTGTCGTAATAACGTTAAGTTCTTCATATACTTGTGTCCTTGTCCGTTTTCATCGCCCGGTTATTGGTAGCAGTAATGGTAGTTCTTTCCTCTTTCCTACATAATTTCCATGCAGTTTTTCCATGCTGCATGGTTCTTTTTCCTTTCCTGAAGGCTTTGGCTGAAGGGATAGGGGGGGAGGGGGAGAGGGAGCCTTCGCCTTTGCTGTCCTTCATCTTCCGCCTTTGATTAAATGGTTAGTGTTGCTTGTAACAAACAGCCTCGTAAGAACAATCAGGTCTGCTGTTGTTTGTTCTTCCTTTGTGTTTCTTTGTGTTCCTCTTCCTCGTCCTCCTCCTCTTTCTCTTCCCAGTACGGTTTCAGAAATATGCATTCCTGCTTAATTAATGAATATACTGTACTTCTTCCAAGGTATATATTAAATCTGGGATAATCACATCCCAAGCGATGTCATGTATCTGGATTTCCAAAAAACCTTTGAATGTGTGGATAAGAGACTGGCTCACCAATAGAAAACAACAAGTGCAACTAAGCGGACAGGTTTTTGAGTGGGTTTTAGCCAGTAGTTGAGTACCGCAACGATAAGTGTTGGGACACATTCTCTTTATCTTCCGTATCAAAGATTCAGAAATAGGATTAAAATTATCCCTATCAAAATTTGTTGACGACACCGAGGTGGGTAGAAGGGGTCTCACGACGGCAGATTGCGAAACCCTGCAAAGGGACATTGACCAGGTCATTCAGTGGTCTGAAAAGTGGCAAATGTCATTTAACTTGGACAAATGTAAAGTCATGCACCTTGGATCCATAAATAGTAACCATACGTACAGCATACATGCGAAACCTCTGCAGTGCATGAAGGAGGAATCGGATCTTGGAGTCACAATCGGCAGTGACCTAAAACACGCAATGCACTGTAAAAAAAAAAGAAAAAAAAAACATATAACAGCCAATACTATGCTCGGGTTCGTAGCGAGTGACTTCGAGTATAAGACGCCGGAAACAATCGACACTCACCTCGATTATGCGGTACAGTTCTGGTTACCTGGTTATAGAAAGGACATCGACTTATTAGAGAGTTCAGCGACGTGCTGCGAGAATTTTCCACCATTGAGAACTCAGCCTTATAAAGTACAACTCAAACGACTTTACGCTGAAAAGACGCCTACGAAGAAATGTGATATAGGCCTTCAAGTACCTGAAGAAGTTCACTATTGAGCTACAAACTAACTTAAGATTTAGAAACAATGGTTTACATATTCAAGCGAGGCGATGTAATACAGACATTGGCAGGAGTTTTTCTCAAACAGAGACATCCGCCCTAGTGGAGCAATCTTCCTTCAGAAGTAGTAAAGGCGAGAACCATCAACTCCTTTAAAAATCGAATTGACCGTCATATCGTTGCGACGGGGTAAATTAAATACCGAAGTGCTTCCATCTGCTCAGCGGGCACCCAATGACTGTCGAGAAGATTAAAAGCTAACTTCACAGTCCAGCACAGCGGCATTGTAATCGCCCGGACCAAACTCTTCAATCTTCGACACTCCATAATGGTTAGGTTTTCGATGCAACATAAGATATTTCCCGTATGGTTTCCTAAAATTTCTCAACTACAATCTGAACATCAAACACTACACAAAGAGTTTTCGAAGTCTTTGATATTGGTTTGGAGGCTTACTAACCCATCATGGCAAACCGTGAAAGTGACCCTAAATCATCAGAGCGGGCAGTGTCCTAATGAGCCAGTAGTTCTTCTGTGGCCTGTATTTTCATGTTTCCATGTTTCCATGTTACATCCTCCTCCTCCTCCTGCTGCTGCTTAGGTTTAAAATGGCCTAATAGCCCAGCCAGGGCGGATGGCCGAAAAAAAAATATATATATTTTCACGTTTGCTTCGTCGGGGAATCTCTTGAACAAATCTCCTGTCTTAAGTGAGGGTAATCCCCGTTAATGGTGCTCAGTGTGTGTGTGTGTGTGTGTGTGTGTGTGTAATTCACCACGGCCTGATCACGAGTTGGACTCGCTTCCGCCAGCAGGTACCCTCACGACACGAGCAAGTGCATGCTTATTATCGTCGATCTCTGGATACTGCCAGGACCTCACACACCACACACACCATCCCCCTTGCTCATGGGGGGACAGTAACCATTCCTACTATCCATATCAGACCCGATGACATACAGTTTTTCGCAAATATCTTTCAAACGAAGACTCGGATCAGCATGGGACTTTGGCACAGATTGTTTCACACACTCCGCTAATTTTTGACGCTCTTGTGCAATGCCAGATGCGGTTAATTATGGCGTTTACTCCTGACTGTGATGGCAAAACTTGCGTGAGCCACTTACACATTCGAACAGGTGAGGCGTGACATATTTGTGACTTGTATCTACCACCTACCTCCACCCCTGGCTTCCCCTACTCCCATCCCTCTCTTTCCCTCCCTCCTCCTTCTTCCCGCACTCTCTCCCACCGCCCTCTTCCTCCCCCCTCCCCCATACCTTCACTCTCTCTCTCTCTCTCTCTCTCTCTCTCTCTCTCTCTCTCTCTCTCTCTCTCTCTCTCGGTATACATGCGATTTGAAGCGTTGCACACATATAACTTGTCTATAATGGCGGATAACTCGAAAGTATAGGCTAAGTAT
>NW_026112087.1:909047-958813 GCF_024679095.1 Eriocheir sinensis
TCGTACCCTTCTCTCTCTCTCTCTCTCTCTCTCTCTCTCTCTCTCTCTCTCTCTCTCTCTCTCTCTCTGTGTGTGTGTGTGTGTGTGTGTGTGTGTGTGTGTGTGTGTGTGTGTGTGTGTGCGTGCGTGAAATAGTTTCGAGAAACACAACAGTCGAAACTCCAAAGGCGGCCGCGAGAGAATTTCGTCGGTCAGTACTCCGCCAACGAGACCCCCGAACTCGAGGGAAAGATTTAAGCCGCTCTTGCCCCCATATTTTATCAAAATTATGCCATATGGCAGACAGAGTATGGCAGACTTTTTTTTACAACAAAGGAGACACCTCAAAGGCACACACAAAAAAGGAAACAATAATAAAAAAGCCCGTTACTCGCTGCTCCTAAAAAGAATCCAATGATTGAGTGAAGTTGTTACAGAATGTTTGAGTGAAGAGTTCAGCCTTAGAGATAGATGAGACGGCAGTGCTGCCGTCTGGGTTAAGAAGAAGCAGGAAAGAGAAAGAAGTGAAATTGGAGGAGATAGTTTTGGCTAAGTGCCAGAAGTCTCTGGAAGAATTAGAGAAAACTAGGTGTTGACATTTCATATAGATAAAATAGTTTTTGGTAAGTCGAAGAATATATTTGGCACGATTCCGGGCGGAAATGTAAAGATCATGGTTAGCGGGAGTTCAAAGGCTCACAGACATGGCAGACACACACCAAAATATGGCAGAAATGCCATAATTAAGGCAGGCAGCGCAACAGTGGTGTGTTGGTTTGGGACCCTGATCAGAGCTGACAACGTCGCGGAGGCAACGGTGTCAAGTGTTATACAAATTTCTTTTGTATGAACTCACATAGAGAATCATGCATAAAAACCTTTTTTTGTACGAGAGAGAGAGAGAGAGAGAGAGAGAGAGAGAGAGAGAGAGAGAGAGAGAGAGGCACGGTTCGGGAGCTGAGTTGAGACGTGACACCAGTGTATGGAGAGCTACCTACTTCAACGGCGCCACTTTAGATGTGTCGGACTATACTTCTACTGCTGCTGCTGCTTCTTCTACTACTACCACTAGTTTTGCTACTACTACTACTACTACTACTATTAATAATAATAATAATAATAATAATAATAATAATAATAATAATAATAATAATAATAATAATAATAAAATAAGAGTAATAATGATAATAATAATAATGACAATGAATGTAATGGTGTTAGTTACGACTAAAACAACAACAACAATAACAACATTGAAGAATGAAAATGAATAGACAATAAAACAAAACGTCTCCAGTCGCCCGCCATCAAGCCATCGAGCGAAGAACGGAGCGAGGATTACTTGAGGAAGAGGCACCCAAGGATTATATACTATAAGGATAGCACACTGAAACGTCATCGATGACGTCATGACTGTGGTATGTTATCTGGTTCACTCTCACCCTGCTCTTACGGTATGAAATGTACTAGAAAACCCTTATTTATTCTTCTCCATGGTCAGATTTTGCGCTTTTTTGATTGCTAAGGATAAGTAATTAAATTAGGCAGTTGTTGTGTTGGCTAATAGTATACAATAATATAGATAATGTGAGATACATGGCAAACTAGCTGCAGAAATATTGGTCTGTTTACCATCGATGCTTACGTTTTCTGAACTTTTATTAACATTAGTTTTCTACAATTTAATTTGCAGGGGTAACTAATCCTGTCCTATATAATGAAAGTATTTTTCTGTTATACATAAATTTATATTGTATAATATTTACGCAGATTTTTAAATAAATGAATTTACCTTTACCAGACTTTCACTATAGAGCTTTATTGGCTTTTCTTTAATGTTATCACTTTCTTGGAAAATGTTTGGACCTCACCCGCGCAGACTTCACCTTCACTTTATCTTTTCGTTTGCACGCCAAATCCACTTCTTCAAGGTGTGTTTGTCTCTAGGAAACCTAATGAACTTAACACCTTGACGACTTTCCGCAGTTGAGCCACTGTAACACCCATGTACACCACAAATCACCATTTTCACTGAGCACGCTGCGGTGAGAACATAGTGAAGTGAACCAGTTTGCTGCCAAACACCATTTGTTTACATGTGTGACGTCATCTGCGGTGCATTGTGGGTAAAACAAAAGCTTAGTGAGCTATCCTTATAGTGTATAATCCTTGGAGGCACCAGTACTGTGTTTCTGGCTGTCCCTCTGTTCCTAGCTATCCTCCCTTTCTTTACAAACAAAAGGCGGATCGCTTTGAACACGGATCCATGTACGCAGTTGGTCGCGCGTACATGGGTGTCCCCCCAGCGTTTTCAAGCACGGGAGGGCATATTGTTTTGTAAAAAGTGAAGTGAAGGGCCATATACGGGAAACAACATCTTTCTGTTTTCAAAACAAAACAGTCGATGTGCATATGCAGGCCCGTTATTTTGGCGGATTTTTTGGGTGGGGTGGAGGGCATCATAGGTTTATGAGGTGGGGATGGAGGGGCGAACGAATTGAGCAAAGCCATGCTGTCGGGGGATGCCTGGAAACAGCTCTGTTTACCTACAAGTCTTTGTTTACATTCGCTTCTGGGCATGCACAATTCGCGGTAGGGTAGCTAGGAACAGGGGGACAGAACACCGGAGGACACCACTCCCATGAAAGATCAGAGCAGCTCGGCTGGCCCCGAGACAGAAATGAGCTCTGCCGCTGAAGGTCCGCTGGAAAGAAGAGAATAAAAGTGTTATATTCTTTCACTGCCTTATTGTCACTCGGCCGAAGATCCTTGACAGGTCAGCAATTAAAACGACTCCACAAGCTATTGCGAGAGAGAGAGAGAGAGAGAGAGAGAGAGAGAGAGAGAGAGAGAGAGAGAGAGAGAGAGAGAGAGAGAGAGAGAGAGAGAGAGAGAGAGAGAGAGAGAATATTAGGAGTCAAAACAGTTACATTGACAACTGTCACATCACTAATTAAGACTTGCTCTTGGTGGTTGCGCGGAATGTCATAATCGTTATTTTTAATGTCCCTCAGCGATTCGTATGTTTTTTGCGTGTATGTGTGTTACTTTATGTGTGTGTGTGTGTGTGTGTGTGTGTGTGTGTGTGTGTGTGTGTGTGTGTGTGTGTGTGTGTGTGTGTGTGTGTAATTTTAGTAATAATAATAGTAATAATAACAATAATAATAATATTAAGATCTGGCAGCCGTTAGGCTGATAATTTACAGGTGTTAAATCCAAACAAATAATACAAGGCTTTACTCAATAGGAGAGAGAAAGAGGATGGTTTGGGAGGATAGGGGAATGCTAAAAATAGAGACAAAAGGGGATGGGGATGGTGTGGAGGGGGCAGAGAGGAAAGCGGCGAGGTGCTAATCCACACCGCGGCCCTTTGGGTTGACAGAGCTATCACTGCTAGATATTGCTTATCATCCGCACTATCGCCGGCACTGCACTTAGTTTGTAGCGGTTTGTACCCGAAGCACTGATGGGGGTAGGTTTGTTGTAATGCCTGATGAATCGGGTGAGGGGAGGAGCGTCGGGTGGATGGAGGTGACGGTGGTGGGTGGTGAAGCAAGTCGACGCCAAATTTTGTGAGGGCATCCTGGTGCCTTTCAGAGAGCCTCGGCAGACTCGAGTGGTCTTGGCATTGTTGTAGGTGTAGTAAGCAGGGTTTAAAATTACCCTGAATGTCCGCTTAACCCTCTCTAGCTGGTGCCGTTGGGTGATGGTCAGGGAAGATGACCATGCACGACGGGGAGGCATACATTCGTTCGGGTTAAATATATCATGTGTATATGCTGTAGAGCTCAGCAACCTGAAAGAGCGCCCTGAGACTTCGCAGCGTGTACAGCTTGAAGGAGGCTGCTCTAACGGTGTGGGTGACGTGCTGTTGTCCACAGTAATGCCAAATAATTTTGTTAAATGAAAAACCTAGAGATGATGTGAGCCAACTGAAAGCTGTGGAGGTGGCAGTCCTCTTATAGAGGTGCAGAAGTGCATCACCATCTCTTGGTTTGGTTGACTGTGGCACTGTTGTCCACCGTCCATGCCCGAAGCCTGTCGAGTGACACTTAAAGAGGTTCGTAGTCTGGAGCCCTGCTGTTAACTAGGATACCCACGGTTATATATAAATATAATATAACGTACTTCCAGCGGTGTGGGGTGTCCATGAGGGCGTCGTTAATGAGCACCAGGAAGCAGAGAGAACCAATGTTAGTGCCTTACGGGACGGCACACGTCAGCTGTTGAAGAGACAGAAACATATGAGCAAACTACCTGTTGCTGCGGCCGGTGAGGAAGTCAATCAGCCATGCGACAAGATTAGGATGAGGCCCAAGCAAGTAATGACAAGTTTTTTTTTTTCTTTTTTTTTTTACGTCGTAGCCTATTGCGCCGGTAGGCTTCTTCCCGATGGATCCTGAATTCCTGATGGTCGGTCCAAGGCTTCTTCCCGGTGGGGCCTGTTGGTCGGCCCAGCCCGTTCTGGCGCAGGCGAGTGTTTATAGTGGCGCCATCTTGCATTCCCTCATGTTGCCCTCCCGGAGCTCATCTTTAATCCTAGAATCTAGAGTCCGGGTTGATAGGTGGTCTTCTGGACAGCATGTGGGTAGTTTTAAGCCACTCGGCGGCGGCTGAAACATGCCAGCTTGGTGGCACCGGTCGGGGATTGAACTCGCGTCCTCCTGAACGCGGCGCCGTCTTGCTATCCATTCAGCCACCGCCTACCCTAAGTGTGGTCTACAAGGTCAAATGCTTTCCTGAAACCGACAAAACCCAGAGCAAGGGAGGTGTCATGTTTGTCCAGGTGGCTGTGTATGAAATCTAGAAAGCTGACCAGGCAAAGATTGGTGAAGTGTTTCATGTTGCCAAACTGTCGGATGTCAATGAGGTTACTTATATCATCACAAGGCTAGTTAAATATGAAGTCTTCACAAATAAACCTGGGGATGGGTGTGATGGCGGCTAGCCTGAGGTCATTAAGGGACTGTGGTCTGGAAGTTTTGGGAATGGTTGTGACGTAGGAAATTTTTCAGTCGCTTGAGCAAGTGTGTAGTTCAAGTGAAGCATTAATTATGGAGCAAAATGGAGTCTCAAATTCAGGGGTGACTGCCTTATAAATTTTGATTGGGATATCAGTGGGCGTGATAGTTTAGTGTGTCCGTAATTTCTGAATTATACTGAAAACATCAACCTCCTGGACGTAGGGGGGTGGGGAGGGAGGTGGAAGGTATGCCGGGAGGGAGGTGATATCAAGTTGTGTGTGTGTGTGTGTGTGTGTGTGTGTGTGTGTGTGTGTGTGTGTGTGTGTGTGTGTGTGTGATGAAAAAGAAGACTCTCTCTCTCTCTATATATATATATATATATATATATATATATATATATATATATATATATATATATATATATATATATATATATATATATATATATATATATATATATATATATATATATATATATATATATATATATATATATATATATATATATATATATATATATATATATATATATATATATATATATATATATATATATATATATATATATATATATATATATATATATATATATATATATATATATATATATATATATATATTTTCCCGACCGTCTTGGAGACCGGTCCAACATTCTAGACCTCTTCCTTACCTCTAATCTTTCTGCTTATTCTGTCAAGCTGTTCTCTCCGTTGGGCTCCTCCGATCATAACCTTATTTCTGTATCCTGTCCTATCGCTCCTGTTCATCCTCTGGACCCATCGAAGAGGCGATGCTTCTTACGTTTTGCTTCAGCTCAGTGGGACGACCTGAGGATGTACTTTTCCGATTTCCCGTGGAATGATTACTGCTTCCAGGAGAGACCCCTCTGTGTGTGCCCAGGGCATCACAGAGGTGATTGTCTCTGGAATGGAGGCATACATTCCACGTTATTTCTCTACTCCTCATGCTGAAAAGCCTTGGTTTAATCATGCTTGTTCTCGTGCTATTGAAGATAGAGAGGCAGCTCACAAAAGGTACCAGAGCCTTTGCACTCCTACTAATCATGAACATTTCATTTCAGCCCGGAATCGTGCCAAATCTATTCTCCGACTTATCAAAACCTCTTTCATCAATAGAAAATGTCAACACCTTGCTTTTTCTACTTCTTCCCGTGACTTCTGGCACCTAGCCAAAAATATCTCCTCCAATTTCACTTCTTCCTCTTTCCCTCCTATCCTTAACCCTGGCGGTAGCACTGCCGTCTCATCTATCTCTAAGGCTGAACTCTTCGCTCAAACTTTCTGTAAGTACTCCACCCTGGACGATTCTGGGCATATTTCTCCAACTCATCCCCCCTCTGACTCCTTTATGCCTGTTATTAAAATTCTTCCTAATGTTTTCTATGCCCTCTCTGGCCTCAGCTCTCAGAAGGCTTATGGACCTGATGGAGTGCCTCCTATTGTCCTTAAAAACTGTGCTTTCGTGCTGACACCCTGCCTGGTCAAACTCTTTCGTCTCTGCCTATCAACATCTACCTTTCCTTCCTGCTGGAAGTATCCAGTCCCTCAAACTACCAAACTACCGCCCTACAGCTTTACTTTCCTGTCTATCTAAAGCTTTTGAATCAATCTTTATCCGGAAGATTCAAAAGCACCTTTCCACTTTTAACCTTCTATCTGATCGCCAGTATGGGTTCCGCAAAGGGCGTTCTAATTCGATCTTCTTGCTCTCTTAACTGACTCTCTGTCATTCTCTCTTAGCCGTTTCGGTGAAATTTTCTCTGTTGCATATCGAAAGCCTTCGATAGAGTCTGGCACAAGTCTTTGCTTTCTAAACTGCCCTCTTTCGGATTCTATCCCTCTCTCTGTTCCTTTATCTCCAGTTTCCTTAACGGCCGTTCTATCTCTGCGGTGGTAGACGGTCACTGTTCTTCCCCTCAACCTATTAACAGTGGCGTTCCACAGGGCTCTGTCCTATCACCCACTCTCTTCCTGTTATTCATCAGTGATCTTTCCATAACAAAACCTTGTGCCCTTCAATGCCTTAAAAACTCAATTTCTCCACCTATCAACTCAACGCAATCTTCCAAACACCTATCCCTTATTCCTCGACAACACTCAGCTGTCACCTTCTTCAACACTATATATCCTCGGTCTATCCTTAAATCAAAATCTTAACTGGAAACTTCACATCTCCTCTCTCATTAAATCAGCTTCCTCGAAGTTGAGCGTTCTGTATCGTCTCCGCCAGTTCTTCTCCCCCGTACAATTGCTATCCATATACAGGGGCCTTGTCCGCCCTCGTATGAAGTATGCATCTCATGTGTTGGGGGGGGCTCCACTCACACAGCTCTATTGGACAGAGTGGAGTCTAAAGCTCTTCGTCTCATCAGCTCTCCTTCTCTTACTGATAGTCTTATATCTCTTAAATTCCGTCGCGATGTTGCCTCTCTTTCTATCTTCTATCGATATTTTCACGCTAGCTGCTCTTCTGAACTTGCTAACTGCATGCCTCCCCCCCTCCTGCGGCCTCGCCTCACACATTCTAATGAAGCTCATCCCTATACTGTCCAAACCCCTTATGCAAGAGTTAACCAGCATCTTCACTCATTCATCCCTCACGCTGGTAAACTCTGGAACAATCTTTCTTCATCTGTATTTCCTCCTGCCTACGACTTGAACTCTTTCAAGAGGAGGTTATCAGGACACCTCTTCTTCCGAAATTGACCTCTCTTTTTGACCACTCCTATGTACTCTATTCGGGAGCAGTAAATAGCGAGCTTTTTTTTCATTATTATTTTCGCTTTTTTCATGCCCTTGAACTGCTCTCCTTTTCTATAAAAAAAAACAAATTAAACGTACTATGCTCCCGAGTAATCGTGGCACATAATATTAGGACATTAATATAAAATCTTTTAAGTTATATAATAAAAACTATCAAAAATGGTCCAAACGTTGGGACCATCGGCGTTTCCTGCCGGAGCGGGGCATGCCTACTGTGATAGTAGTGATGACTACCTTCATACCTGTGATGACTACTGTAATAGTTGTGAGCACTACATCAAGTCCTAGCCATCCTTGCTCCCAAAAACTTGAAAGTGGACTATATAAAGAGCGACAGACGTCCGTCTGTATATCCTTTATAGACGACCAAACGGTGATAGCTACAGACATAAGCTTTATATGTTTTTGAAGCGTACTATGCTCCCTACGATTGTTTATCATATAAGAAATCTGTTTTTTCCTGTGTTTTATTTCTTCCGGGCAGCGCCGGGTACTTCAGTTAGTGTATATATATATATATATATATATATATATATATATATATATATATATATATATATATATATATATATATATATATATATATATATATATATATATATATATATATATATATATATATTCGTACTGTTTACTTCATCTGAGCCGTTTCAACACAGGCATACATTTTCGTTATTTTTTTTTTTTTAAATCCTTGCATCCTGCTACTCCTGCATCCGACTGCTAGATACGTTTTATATAATGATACTGAAACGAAAACATGAACAGCGAAGTCGAGTAGTTTTTTCTAGACTTCTGAACTATGAAAAAATCTGAGATATGCAATTTTACGATAAAATTTCTTTAATAACTTGTTTTTTACATTGCCGTATATTCCGTATATTGCCGTATTATTCGGCACACTGCATCATCCTGAGCCTCTTTTTCCTGTCCCAGCTACGACAATCGGCCGGGCCGCCTGCAGCCCGCCGAGGATCGCCACTTGGTCAAGAGTCGCCTGCTGCAGGGCCGCGCCACCTTCCGGCCGGGCCACCTGCCGGCGCTGCACATCAAGCCGGTGGGGAGCAGCGACCAGGCCAACTATACCTGCAGGGTAGACTTCCGGATAGGTGAGCCCCTGGTGTGTGTGCGTGTGTGTGTGTGTGTGTGTGTGTGTGTGTATATGTGTGTGTGTGTGTGTGTGTGTGTGTGTGTGTGTTCACTTCCCACCGTGTGTTCTCCACCAGCCACGTCGCGGCGCACACACCTGAGTCTCCACGTGGTTGTGCCGCCGGAGCCGCCCGTCCTAAGGGCTGGGGGTCAGCGGGCGACGGACGGAGTGCTGGGGCCGCTGCAGGAGGGCGGCGCCTTGGAAATCACCTGCAGCGTGGCGGGCGGCGACCCTCCGCCCTCCGTCTTGTGGAGGCGAGACGAGGAGGTGAGTCACTGAAGGTCAGGGGTGAGGGGGACGATACGACGGTCTTGTGTTGGTGTTTCTTCTCCCTCGCAACACAGACCCTTCCTGCCCTGCAGTTTTATCTTCCAGATGATACTTAGGGCGGTGGTATTATCCTCATTATCCTTATGGCGATAAAAGCGAAAGCCTAGTAGTTACTAACGTAAATTTAATGCCTTAAAACTTCCACAGTCCATTTTATCTCCTCACCGCCGCCAGCCCCGGCATCACCAAAGCCTCCACCAACACCCGCCTCGCAACGCCTCGCTTTATGCGGTAAAAATAATCCTGTTTAGCCATAATCTTCGTCATGGAGGCCGTCGCCACCACCTCGCAGGATACCATTCAGTAGCAGCGACAGCCCGTTGGCCGTGAGACTGACGAACTTTCTTTCCTTTCCCTTTCCCCGCGGTAAATTGTTTGATTGCATTACCGCTGAACCATTGCACATTGCCTCCCCCTGGCACGCGTCTGAGGGAGACCGATAAGGCGGGGTGGAGGCGAGGTGCTGGAATTTCGAGAATTTCCAGATTGCAGCTTTGAAGTGGAGAGTTTCTGGTTCAGGGAAAGCCTTGCAGACTCGTACGACCATTCAGGCACCAAGATTAGTGTTCCATCGTGGCGTTTGAAGCTGAAGTTCCTCGTGAGGGGGGTTTCTCAAGAGCTACAGCGGAACAACAAAAAGCTCGATCTCGTCTGGCTATGAAGGTGCACCAACGGAAAAAAAGTAAGAAAAAAAACATGGATACTTTTGACAGAAGCTACGGTGAAGCCCTTCTTTGAAGGAAAAAGACCAGTGGCCTTGAAATTTACACACCCATGCACAGACACACACACTCTCCCGTGGTGCAACTGGTTAGAGCGCTGCGCTGCCAGGCTCCACGGTCTGACAGGGATTCTTTCCGTTGACTAGGAGTGGTTACTGTCCCCCCTTGAGCAAGGGGGATGAAGTGTGTGGTGTGTGAGGTCCTGAGCACTTGCTCATGTCGGGAGGGTACCTGTCGGTGATTACGAGTCCAACACGTGATCAGGCCGTGGTTAATTACACACGCACACACACACACATTCACACACACACACACACACACACACTCTCTCTCTCTCTCTCTCTCTCATTTCTATTTATCCAAGTTCAAATTTTTTTTATAATAATAATAATAATAATAATTTATTATTATTATTATTATTATTATTATTATTATTATTATTATTATTATTATTATTATTATTATTATTAATATTATTATTATCTCCTCGATTCAAATTTCCACGTGGTTGCTTCGCAGAGGCCTGAGATGCCAGTGCTTAGTGCTTTCCCACGGTCGATATCTCACTATTACCAGTTGATATGTTTTGTCTTTATATGTTTGACAGTTTGAATAACGTTTCACACTGTTCCCGTCATGACTTTCCTATATTAGTAATCTTTCGTTTTCGCTCAAACGCAGGAGAATTTCTCCCCTTCCTACCTTCCTCCCCTTCCCCTTCACTCCTCCATATCCTCCCTACCTATCCTCCTTGGCTACTGCAGCTGCTATTCAAGGTCGCAGCACCCTTCCTTCCCTCCTTCCTTCCTTCCTACCCTCCACCTCCTCCTCTCTTACATGACGCTGATCTCTCCTCTTCCCCCTTCCCTGTCCCCACCTCGGCAAGTTGCAGTATTGACCAAAAAAAATAAAAATAAATGACATGTCCCACACAGATATCTTTTTCTCCCGCCCACTGTCATTTTCTACCCCATCCCCTCCTCCCCATTCCCTTCCCTCCCCTTCCTCCCCGAAATTATTTTTATTTATTTTATTTTGACTACCGCTACCGCAGTACAGCACATCGCGTACCGCACTAGGAAAGAAAAAAATGGGACCGCACTACCGCAACCACACTACTCCGGAAAAAAAGTACCGCACTACCGCAACCGCACTACTGATTTTTCAGTACTGCACCCACCTCTGAATATCGCTCCACACTGTCTTGCGTCCCTGGAATCCAGACTGCTACCTCAGCCAATCCTTACAGCTGAGCCTGAGGATGACATCTTCCAGGGTCATCAAAGTTACTGCGGCTGCATCCGTAACATCATTGGCAGAACCCAAATTACCTGACCCTACCTTACCAGGCCTGCTCTCGTCCAACACCCCTCCCACTGGAGGACTGGAAAAATATTATTCCAAAGACAGAAAGAGGGTGAGGTCACATGTCCTTCAAGTCAGATGATTTGACGACGATTTGGTTTAAGATAAGAACAAAAAGAATGCGCATCTGCATTAGCGAAATTGTTGTAAAATTTTCAGGTAAATGTTTCGATATGCTATTAATAATGCCAAAGCCGGAAAGAAACCCAAATGTGTGACAAATTTAGCATAATTGTGTTGAATCTGACCAGCCTACGTGTATGGAAATTTGGTTGGAACTGTGAGTCTGTGTGCCGGAAAGCTGAACGCCGAGTCACGACTGCTTGATTCGACTGTACAGTTTGTTCTGACGGGTCTTCCTCGTCATGGTGCAACAAAACACAAGGTCAGCTCACGCACACGTCACCGTGCTGCCCGAATGTCTCTGCCCGCCTGGCCTTAGCATGTACCACGACATTCAACAATAATTCCTTGTTTAATGACAGGCTCCACGCACAGTACAAGTTCTCGGGGCACAGTACAAGTTACTCATTCACACAGAGGCACGACAGACACGCACGCGGGTGGCACACAGCTCACGCGGGCACTCAGTAACTGTTGAGCACACCGACAAGCCCAAACAAGCGTCTAACTCGTCCTGGCTTCCGCTTGTAAATGCCCGGCGGGCCGACGCCCGCTCCCCTCTGTCTCGTCTCCAATCCCCCCCCCTCCACTGCTCACCCCCGACTGTTGCACCATCCTAGCCACGATTTCATCACATTACCCATGCAAACACATACAACACAAACAAACACGTAAACATACCCAATGGTGTAACAATACCAATTAATTTGTAATAATCTGATTAACATCTATTTTAAACTTATTTTCAATGAAGAGGACCAAAGGAAGTTCATCAGTGTGACTGTCACAACTAAATCCATATTTATATGCCCTATCTCCTTCAAAATACGTATTATGATGTTTATAATACGATCCCCTGAGAGGTTTATGTGAATATGATTTTGTAAAAAGTGAAAAAGGCAACAGCTAAATTTTTTTTTTAATGTTAATCATTTTTTATTTTAATATTTGAAGTATCTATCAGATTGAGGCTGTCCGGGCTGAGCCGGGTTGGCTCCTCTACGTGTTAGCGGAGTTTAGCGAAAGTAGTACCGCAAACGCTATTCCGCAAATGAAATGAAACTTCCGCTATTGTGAATTTGCGGATTTTGCGGACTAATGAGCGGAAGTGCCCAGCACTGACGTGTTAGCGGAGGTTAGCGGAAGTAACACTGCACACGCTAATCCGCAAATTAACGACCTTTTTGTCGCAATCGCAAATCCACAAATGAAATGGAACTTCCGCTATTGCGGATTTGCGGAAAAAAAAACTATTACCACGGGACATGGGCTAGTGTAAAGTCCGGGATTGCCACAGTTTACTTATGCCAGGTTTCCCCAGTAACCTATTGATCAACCAGACCGAAAGGAAGGTTGGCCAGGTGGGTGAATTGCACCCCGACTCCCCTGGTCGGGATTCAAACCCTGTCCCGTGGATTCGTAGTTAGTCACGCTAACCACTACACCATGAAGGCACCTAGATCCTAAATCTCTTCCTTTTCACCAAAGCCCTTACCGTGCCTTTATGAAGTCTTGATCTCTCCCCGCGTCCCACAGGTCTTGGACTCCACGTCAGAGTCGCGGTCCCCAGCACTCACGGTCAACCGGCTCAGCATCCTGCGGCTAACACGGGACTACCACAACGCCAGACTCACCTGCCTCGCTATCAACAACAATGTCACAAGCCCCGCCAGCGCCTCCGTCACCGTCAAAATGAACTGTAAGTAACCGGTGTGCGTTCGTGAGTTTCGGCGTGTGTGTGTGTGTGTGTTTGTGTGTGTGTGTGTGTGTGTGTGTGTGTGTGTGTGTGTGTGTATGTATGTGTGTGTGACCGTTTTCACCATTGTGGGAACCGCGCTCAGCCTATATCTGTCGGTATGGGCATTGAGAGGGACAAGAAAGTTGTGGTGTCGGGTGGGTCGAACGTGTGTGTGTGTGGGGGGGGGGGGCAGGTGTCTGTGGCGTGTGTTTCGGAGGAGGGATTTTCCGACTTTGGTTAGGCCGGGGTCACAGTCACAATTTTGACTCCCAGTGTTGGAAATGTCGCGCTGCCAGACGTACGTTACGACCATCGTAGGTAGATCTCCTTTTTCAATTATTAAGGTGTGGCTAACAAGATCAAAAGCCTTAGTAAAGTCAACGAAAGTTTAGGTGACTGCAGTTTTTCTCTTTTCTAGAGATTTATAAACAAAATCTGGAAGACAGACAAGACAGTGTGTGGTTGAAGTGGATTTGATGTTGCCAAGCTGTTGAGGATCAATGTGAGGGACAATATCAGCATAAGCCCAGTCAAACACAAAACTCTCACATATGAGACTGGGAATGGGGGTGATGGATATGGGCCTGAGCTCATTAAGGGAGGTTGGGTGGGTGGCTTAAGGAGAGGGGAGACATATGAAGTCTTCCAATCTGAGGGGCAAATAATGTCCTGACGGAGAGAAGGATTAAATTGGAGGTGAGTGGCTTTGACAGCTCTGGGAAGAATTCTTTGTGCAGTTTTATAGGGAGGTCAATTGATGTCACAGACATGTTTGCGCGAAGGTGCTGGAGGTGTTTTGCAACCTCAAACTCTTCCACTGGGTCATGGGGGAAGAGGGGCTGGTAGGACAGTCAAGATGCGGGCAGGGTCAAGGGGGGGTAAGGTCTGGCATATGACTGAGAAGTGTGTATTAATGGCCTCGGCTGCCTCCCCGTCTATGAAATGTGAAGCACAGTGGAAGGCGGGTAGTGATTGTTTGTTTTGGCCCGTCAGATATTTAATTTTCTTGTACTAATGGTTGATGTTGGTTCATTAAAAAAAAAAATCTTTTTGTTGATAAGTATGCCTGTTGGGCTGCTTTGACTTCCCAAATCACTTTGTTTCTGAGCGACTGGTACCTGTCGCTGTCACCACACTTACTAAAAGCACTAGTTGTCTCCTGCATTAATCTCTTGATACGTGATATTATCCAGGGCGCACCAGTGGGTGGATTTGCACAGTTCTCTGCGGGCAGGAGCGATGGTATGCTTCCATTACTGTCATGATTTATCTTCCACTTTGTGTGCATGTGTGTGTGTGTGTGTGTGTGTGTGTGTGTGTGTGTGTGTGTGTGTGTGTGTGTGTGTGTGTGTGTGTGTGTGTGTGTGTGTGTGTGTGTGTGTGTGTGTGTGTGTGTGTGTGTGTGTGTGTGTGTGTGTGTGTGTGTGTGTGTGTGTGTGTGTGTGTGTGTGTGTGTGTGATTGTGTGTGTGTGTGTGTGTGTGATTGTGTGTGTGTGTGTGTGTGTGTGTGTGTGTGTGTGTGTGTGTGTGTGTGTGTGTGTGTGTGTCTCTCTCTCTCTCTCTCTCTCTCTCTCTCTCTCTCTCTCTCTCTCTCTCTCTCTCTCTCTCTCTCTCTCGTGTGTTCTGTTAAGGATTAATGCAAATAAATAACGTCACACAAAATGGCTGCTGTTTTGCCGGAAACTCTGAGGCCATTAGAGTCCAGTAAATTTCTAGTAAAAGGTTGCGAGGGTCGAGAGTGAAAAGAGAGAATTATATTAGTTGTGATGTTTGAGTGGCTGGCGCGCGGTTATGTTGACAGTGATATTCGTGACTGTGTGCGGCAAAATGCGAAATGATAATAATAATAATAATAATAATAATAATAATAATAAACGGTTTATTTCATGAAGTACCAGGCAGCCCTAGAGCTGAAAATATACATCAATGGAAGATGAAATGAAATGAATGAGACAAATGAACAAAGTAGTATGATCGAAAATAAAAAGGAAAATA
This sequence comes from Eriocheir sinensis, assembly GCF_024679095.1. Lineage (NCBI taxonomy): Eukaryota > Metazoa > Arthropoda > Malacostraca > Decapoda > Varunidae > Eriocheir > Eriocheir sinensis. Next base: position 924,198 of record NW_026112087.1, read on the forward strand.
GAAATAACAATAATAGCAATAATCATAGTAAAGATAATAATAATAATCACGATAATAATAATGATAATAATAGTAATCATAATAATAATAATAATAATAATAACAACAATAAGTCCTAATGAAAATATTTACAAAACATACAAATTGTGCTGCTCTTAGTTTGCATTGTTGATATATTTGACCATCACGGGCACTGCGCTGTTCTTATAGCGGTCAGTCCGTGCCCGTATCGGGCAATAATGTTGTGGTGTCGCACTGATTGCTGAGGGCGGTTCACTGCGGGTGGGAGGATGTGTCTGTGTCTGGGCTGGTTGAGAAGCTTGGTTGCGAACCGGTGTAGTAGGGTCTCGTGACGGTGTTGTAGGCTGGTGAGATGGAGGAGTCGAGGGCGTCCTGATAGCTGGTGTAGTGAGGGCCCAGGATGATTTTGCAGGCTCGCTTCTGGACGCGTTCAAGTTGGCGGCGCTGCGTGATGTTGATGGAGGAAGACCACGCTGGGGACGCGTATGTCAGTTTGGGGAGGATGAACGAGGAGCACGCTCGCCAGCGCACACTCAGGGGCCCCCAGCGTTTTGAGTCTCTCAGCAGGTACAGTTTATAGGTGGCAGATCTGGTGAGCTGGGAGACGTGCTCCTTCCATGTGAGTTTGTTGTCCAGGGTGACTCCAAGTAGTTTTGCTGATGTAACTACCCGGAGGGGAGTGTCGTTGATGGACACCACAGGGGGGCAACAGGGGCAGAGGAGGTGTTGATGTGTAGGAGTGTAGTTTTGGTGTCGTTGATGGTGACCATGTTTTGTGTTGTCCATGTGTGTAGGTTGTGTAGTGTTTCCTGGAGGTGGGAATAATAATCTGGGTTGCTGTTGTCAACTGTTACTCCACTGTGGTGTCGTCCACGTACTTCCAGCGGTGGGGGTGTGTGGGTCAGGGCGTCATTAATTATTATAAGGAAGCACAAAGTGCCCATTTTGGACCCCTGATGTACCCCACAAGTAAGGTGTAGAGGAGGTGAGGCCACTCCCTGAAATCTCACCACCTGTTTACGCTGGTGCAGGAAATCAGCCAGCCAGGAGACCAGGTTAGGGTGAAGCCCTAGGTTTATTGCTTTGTTGATGACTGTGGTGTGGTGAACTAGGTCAAAAGCCTTTCGAAATCAATAAAAGCGAGAGAAACTGATGTTTTGCGTTTTCAAGATTTCTGTAGGCAAAGTCCAGGAGATTAATTAGGCAGTGTGGTGGTGGAGGTTGACTTGATATTGCCGTACTGTTGTGGGTCTATGAGGGAGCAAGATGAGTGTAAGTCCACTTGAAAATGAAGGCTTCACAGGAGGCTGGGAATGGGGTGATAGAAATAGGCCTCAAGTCACTGATGATTGATTGAGGGGTGGTGGTCTTGGGAATCGGAGTGACATATGCTGTTTTCCAGTCAGCAGGACACTGACTTTGACGGAAGGAAGCGTTAAATAGGCGAGGCGAGGGGTGGCCAGCTCGGGGGCAAACTCCTGGTACAGTTTGATGGGGAGATCAGTGGGCGTGGTGGACCGCTTTGTTTTAAGTTGTCTTAGTGACCTGGCGACCTCATAGGCCTCAACCGTGGGGAGTGGTGATGGGGCGGGCAGGTAAGCTGGGAGTGAGGTCAGGTCCAGGCTGGGGAGGGACTGACAGATGGCCGAGAAGTGGAGATTGATGGCCTCGGCTGCTTCAGGTGGCGGGAGGTGAGATACGCCCGGGATGGAGGGGGCGCTGTTGTTGAGGCCACACAAGGCCTTAATTTTTGAAAACCATTTCCCAATGTTAGCTTGCTTAAGGCTGTGGATCTTTTGGGGGTAGTATGTGGCCTTGGCTCGTTTGATTTCCCGGATAACTTTGTTGCGGAGGGGCTTGTAGAGTGTAGGGTTGGTGTGGAAGGCGTCATTTCTCTGTTCAATGAGACGTTTTATTCTGGGTGTAATCCACGGGGTGTCTGAAGGGTGCACTCGTCTTGATTTTAGCGGGAAGAAGTGGTGGTAAGCTGCTGTAATTGTGCTGGTGTAGTTGCTCCATTTTTGGTGTACGTCATCCACTGTAAGGACTTCAACCCAGCGGTGGCGTGTTATCCATTGGCCGAACGCGCGGATGTATGTGGTTGTGTGTAGTGATGATGGGGATGATAGTAATGACACTAACTGTTGCTGGGGACGTGCTGTACTGAACTGCTGCTGGACACACTGCACTATATATGAGGATCCACAGGAGAGTAAGGTAATCCAAGAGGCCGGTGGTAGATCCAGGGGGTAGTTAGTAATCCCAGTGGGGTGTCACACTGTGTTTGCGTGTCTCTCTAAGTCTGTGTGGTGTGTGGTGGCGTATACACTGAGTCTGTATGGCGTGTACACTGAGTCTGTGTGTGGCGTGTACACTGAGTGTGTGGCACTGTGTCTCAGTAATGTGCCGCACTGTGTTTGAGTGTTCACTGAGTCTTGTGTGCGTGTCTCAGTCGCCGGACCAGCGGGAAGGCAGGAAGGAGGAGGGGTGGGGGTGGGTGGGTGAGCGCCGGGAGAAGCACCATGGGGCACAAAAGATGCCTGGAGAGGGGGCACAAAGGATGCCTGGAGGAGGCGCTGAAGATGCCTGGAGGAGGCGCTGAAGATGCCTGGAGGAGGCGCACAGAGGGTGCCTGGAGGAGGCGCACAGAGGGTGCCTGGAAGCGGCGCACAGAGGGTGCCTGGAACAGGCGCGCAGAGGGTGCCTGGAAGAGGCGCACAGAGGGTGCCTGGAGGAGACGCAGAAGGCGTCTGGAGGAGGGCACAAAGGGTGCCTGGAGAAGGCGCAGAGGGCGCCTGGGGGAGGGCGGGGGAGAACCCTGAAGGTGGCAACTACGCCTACGGCGTAATGCTTCTCCCGACCTGAGTGCTCAGCCTCACGAGCCCCGAGCGGAATTGTGGATTTTTGCCCCAGGAGAGGGCGGACGAATGGACAAGTTATCCTGCCCAGGTCCTCCACTCTGGAAGAGAGTGCCCTTGGTACGGCACCGGCTATAAGCCACCTTGAACCATAGCAACACTGCAGGGTCACCAATTGTTGATGGTAGCGAGTGTTCTAAGTGCTAATCGGTTCACGGATAGAGAAAGTCGTATCCGCCAGGGTTACTTTATTTGACAAAAATCACAAAGGTCATTAAGACAAGGACAGCATATATAATAGGTGTTTGTTTGTGTATGCGTTTGTGTGAATGTTGTTTGTGTAGGGTAACATTTAAGTGTTGGTGTATGTGTGGAACAATGTGTAACGGTGGACAACAAAAGGACATAGACGGACAGTCAAAGGTAAACGAGTACAAGAAAAGTTAAACATTGGAGACGCTACAAGACAGAGGGAGTAAAGGACGATGAACATTAAACATGAAAACACAGAATCTTAAGTCTTTCTTTGCAGCACCCCATTTTCTTATTGTCACTGAGGGGAAAGAACACAGAATATGAGCGGTGATTGCTACACTCTCGGCTCTCGCCCCAATAGGCGCACCTAACATCACCATAGCCGATCCAGGATTCAGTACGTGTCCTAATCTATAGGCGGTAATGTTATAATTGTATTTCGTATAGAATCCTTATAACCAAAACTAATTAAACTTATGAGTATTCTTTTTCTTGGGCAGAACATTAATAAACAACAGAACAGTAATATGAAAATACGTTCATATTTTATACGGCAACTGTGGTCCGAGGCAGCAGCGCACGCCATTTTACGAGTATCAGGTACCTTAAATAAGCACATTTTTACTGCGCAAAGCAGGTGATGTCACTTATTGTGACTTCGTGAGCTTTCATATTTATCTATTTGTGTGTATTTCATGGAGGTATAATTTACATTACAACCTTCATTTTTACTAGTGACACGAATTTGTGACTGTTGATCACAATAGAATTTCACTCAATTAAGTGAATCAGACACCATAGGAATATTACCAGTGTGTGTATGAATGAATACAAAGATAAGCACATATTTTTATTAAACTCTAGGATGTCTCGTAGATAATTTATAAAAAAAAAAAAAAAATTCCGGATAGGCTACTCTTTAGCCCACTATCGCCGCTCGAGGCACAAAAACAGGCCTTCCACCAAGTTTGTAACTCACATTTGGTGATGTTAGGTGCCCCTATTGGCTGGCTTCTGTCGGCTGCAGTGGAGGCGACAGTCACTCGCACATGCTCTTGGTGATAAATGTTTATAAACTACTTACTTTAGCTCACTTCTTATACAAGATAGACAATTTTATCTAACACCATTAAACGCAGCAGTGATTGTGGATCCTAAATATGCTTGTCATAACTCTGTAAAATCAAAAGTAAAACAATAATGACGAGTATAAGTGAAATAACGCGTCTGGAATGTTTATACCACTTTTACATATATCTGATATTTGCAGAAAATATTGAGTCAATGCTGACAAAATACATTTCACTCCATTAAGAAGAGTCTCATGAAAATGATGGTATAACCAGAATATAGATAAAACGCGATGTAAGTGAAACACGGAATGATTCATCTAGACATTTCGCGTCCTTCAGAGGGATGTGCACGCTGGCGGTGTTGATGCTGGTTGAGTTATGCCCATCAAATAGCCTACTATATAAAAATATACAACACTCAATGACTCATACCACACCAAAGCTTACTTGCTGACCTCCGTTCTCTCATTTTTCGTTCCTCACATGTTTTTTTTTTAATTTCTCGTCATTATTTTATTATAAAAAAAAAACTGCAGAAACCATTATGAGGAGGACGCGACACGTCTAGATAAATCATTCCATGTTTCGCTTGCATCGCGTTTTATCTATAGTCTGGTATATATATATATATATATATATATATATATATATATATATATATATATATATATATATATATATATATATATATATATATATATATATACCATCATATTCATGAGACTCTTATTTATGGAACGAAATGGATTAGGTTAGCATTGACTCATTATATCAGTGGTTTTCAAGCTATTTAGTGTGACAGCTCACTAAGAAACAGCTAATATTTTTGCGGTACACCTGCCCTTTTATATATATATATATATATATATATATATATATATATATATATATATATATATATATATATATATATATATATATATATATATATATATATATATATATATATATATATATATATATATATATATATATATATATATATATATATATATATATATATATATACTTGGTCTTAGACTCATATTATAATCAGTCACCCTTAATAAATATAAATTACAATTTACAATAGCTTCATTATATTATGTACACAAATCAAAATCCCACCCAAATTTTCGCGGAACACCAAGGAGATAATGGCGGCACACTATTAGTCCGGCAAATCTTAAGTGGCAGCTCTGACGTAGACAGCCCGCTAGACCCTGTTGCCACTTCTCCAACTGACCTCCTCTCCTCTCTCTCTCTCGATCTCTCTCTCTCTCTCTCGCTCTCTCTCTCTCTCTCTCTCTCTCTCTCTCTCTCTCTCTCTCTCTCTCTCTCTCTCTCTCTCTCTCTCTCTCTCTCTGTGTCTGTCTGTGTGTGTGTGTGTGTGTGTGTGTGTGTGTGTGTGCGAGAAAAGTGGGGGTGTACTCTCATTCGGGGAGTATGGTGCACGACAATGCATAATAATAATAATAATAATAATAATAATAATAATAATAATAAACCTCTTTAATTTAAAAAAAATCGCACCAAGACTCTTTACACCTTGGGTGGTGTGGAAATAAGGTCAAAGTGTAATATTTTTATGTTCTTAGCGACCACTCCTTCCCCACTCCCTGGCCGTCCCCAGCAGAACCTTACAATTCACCTGCATATGACTCACATCAGAATTTGCTTGACGGTCCTGGCATTCCATATATAGGTTCAGTCTCTATATTTTATCATAATTATGCCATATGGGTGACATTGTATGGCAGATGGCAAACACACACTAAAAAATGGCAGAAATGCGATAATTAAAGCAGGCAGAGCAACTGGCAACTGCGGTGTGTTGGGTTGAGAGGAGCATGACTCAGACTTGAGCTGACAACGTCGCGGTGGCAACACTGCCAAGTGTTGTACAAATTTCTTTGTATTTACTCACAGATAGAGAATCAATCATAAAAAAAACATATTTGTTTTTTATACTAGTGAGAGAGAAAGAGAAAGACACGAGGAGAGAGAGAAAGAAGGGTGTGAGAGGTACGGTACGCGAGGTCAGTTGGAGACATAGCACCAGTGTCTAGCGGGGTGTCTACGTCAGAGCCGCCACTTAAGATTTGCCGGACTATAGTGTGGCGCGGCACACACTTTGAGAATCGCTTCAATATATTCTGCAAATATCAGATATGCGTATGTAAAAGTAGTATAAACATCTCAGACGCGTTATTTCACTTATACTCGTCATTATTTTTTTACTTTTCTTTTACAGAGTTGTGACAAGCATATTTAGGATTCTCAGTCATTGCTGCGTTTAATGGTGTTAGGTAAAATTACCTGTTTTGTATAAGAGGTGATCTAAGGTAAATAGTTTATAAACATTTATCACCAAGAGCATGTGCAAGTGACTGTCGCCTCCACTACAGCCGAGAGAGGAAGCCAGCCAATGGCGAGAGCCGAGAGGGGAGGCCAGCCGTTTAGGAGCCGCATAACAAATGCTGCTTAGGCGCCAGATGAACACTTGGTTTGAGTAGACAATAGTACTTATTATTTTTCCAATATTAATAATAATAATTGTTATTAATATTAATAATAATACAAACAATGAAGCAATGTTCTCCATAGCTAATGTATCACCCTTCATACTATACCAGGTTTAGTTAATTAAGCTAGATTTATGGCTCCTAGGCAGGTTGGTAAGGTTGCAGCTGATTGGCTACACCACTCTCTCACAGACACTCATGTCAGACCATATTTTGCAAGGTCGAGTGAGACATGTTTCTATATTATATGCCATAGCTCATCCCATATACGAGATAGCCAGTTTTGGTTAACACCCTTAGACTCAGCAGTGACTGTAGAATCAAAATGTATTGTAAAAACTCGACAAAACAAAAAAGAAAATGGTATTACGATGAGTTGAACTGTGAATATGTTGAAAAAAAGTTCATAACATGTTTTACTTATGCTCGCTATCTTAAACAGTTATTCATTGATTGCTGAAATACGTATATCATTACATTACGTAGGAAAAACTCGTGTGAACCCGATAGTGTTATCAGAATGCAGATAAACACAGAGTTAGTTATTTAAGGGGAGCGCAATGTGATCGTTCTGGAACGTTCCCGCAGTATTACTGCTGCCCCTCCCCCCCTACCCATGACTCCCCCACCACCAACCATCACGCAGCGTGTCACGCCGCCGTGATGGTTACGGCGAGTGACATGTTGCTATAAATAACTCTGTGTTTTCAATATGTGCATTTCAATATGTGCATTCTGATCACACTACCGTATTCACGAGAGTTTTTCCTACGTAATGTAATGATATATTTCAGCAATCAATGAATAACTATTTCAGATAGCGAGCATAAATAAAACATGTTATGAACTTTTTTAACATCTTCACAGTTTAACTCATCGTAATACCATTTTCTTTTCCTTTTTTTTATTTGTCGAGTTTTTACAATACATCTTAATTCTACAGTCACTGCTGAGTCTGACGGTGTCAACCAAAACTGGCTATCTCGTGTACAGGCTGAGTTATGGCATATTATATAGAAACATGTCTCACTCGAGACACAAGTGTCTGCGAGAGAGCGGTGCAGCCAATCAGCTGCAACCTTATCAACTTGCCTAGATGTCAGGAATCTAGCTTGAGTAAACCTGGTATATTAAAAATTATATTTAAAAAAATGGCCGCCATCACTCAGTTAGTCAAGTATTTATGAGATTTTCTCAAAAAGGGACCGAACCTCCAACCTCCGAGAGACAGGTAAGAAAGCACTCATGGTCGAGCCTCGTAACACAGGCAGGTTTTTAATTACACATTGCGGCCCAAAAACATTCAATTTATCAGTTTTAATCATTATTAGCCACCATTCAGTATATTTTTAACAGAGTTTGTCTGAAAGGTTTATCATTTTGAGATATTCATAAACTGATGTTTTCATTTGCACTTGGTGGCTATATGTCAGGCCATTATGAAATATTTTGCAAACGAAGTTATAAACAGACTAAAAAAAAAAAAAAAAAAATTATTCCTCTACTAGCTGTTATAGCAGCGAGGCAGGTGATTATAACAATGAAATACGGATATTATAACTGCAACAGTAATAATAATTACAATAAAAGCAGTAACGTTGCTGCTGCTACTACTACTAATAATAATACAAATAATAATACTAATACTACTTTTACTACTACTACTACTACTACTACTACTACTACTACTAATACTAATACTAATAATAATAATAATAATAATAATTATTATTATTATTATTATTATTATTATTATTGTAGTAATAATAGTAACTAGACGCATAACACTCGGATAGTGCACACCTCCGCCAAAGATCGTCCTGAAAATTGGTATGGGCATCAACTGTGATCCTATGCACCATATGGAAGCATTTGTTTCGAGATTTTATTAAATTCTATTATTTTTTTACCTTGACCTTGGACGAACTTTTCGAGGTCAAGGTCAAAGGTCAAGGTCAAGGCCATGCAAGGTGCATCATATGGAAGCATTTGTTTCGAAATCTTATGAAACCCATTTTTTTTTTAAACTTTGACCTTGAGTAAACTTTTCGAGGTCAAGGTCAAAGGTCAAAGTCAAGGTCATGCAAGATGCATCTTTCCATGAGCTAAAATATGAACCAAGTCTAAAGTCTCTACGATGACGAGAACCGAGGTTATGGCAAAAAATATGTGAATCTGACGTTTTATGCGACCTTGACTTGACCTTTGACCTTTGGCATAAAAAAAATCTAATGGGTTTTATTTTGGACGGACACGAAGTTTCCCTGAAAAATTGGTTGACATATCCGCAAAATTGTGCACAGGAGACTGTGAGGGCAACTAACAACTTAGCAGGCGAACGACCGGGGCACTCCTGCCGCCCGCCCGCATCTTGCCGTTTGACCTGCTACACTCCCGCTGCTCGTTCGCCATGAAGCCGTACAACTACCGAGGCGCCGCAACGACCTGCTACACTCCCGCTGCTCGTTTGCCTATAGCCGTTCGACGCCTCGGTCAACGAACCACCGAGGCTTCTCAACTCGCTGTGAGAGGCTTGGTGGGCTGCCAGCGTCTCCATTGTTAGACAGCGGCCGGGCCTCGCTTTGAACACTTAATTCTACTCCGGCTCCAGCCCTGCTCTCACTCGGGTTAAACTCAGAACCGTGGGCTCGTTCTGGGCAAGATCTACAGTACCAGGTCTCCTCATTTCCGACGTATTTTCGCAGATGCTGGCGCACTCACGTCACCAGGCTGTTTGAGGGTAGGTTCAGCGGGGCCGATGGGGTCAGTCGCTCTTCCAACCTCCGTGTAGTAACAGCTAGCTGGCAGTCGCTCCCAGTTTCTCTCTCTCTCACACACACACACACACACACACACACACACACACACACATGTAAGCTAGTAATAAGAATGGAGTAGAGGGTATCTACTCATAGCCATTGACAAGGCACATTATAAGAATTACATGTAGAAAAAATATGAAGTAGGGAGATATACAAAATATTATAGTTGTTATGCGTACATTTGCGTTTGTGAGTAAACACACACCACACACACAATACTACTACTAATAATAATAATGACAGCATCAACATCTGGGGGCAAATATGGGGTATTCTTGAGAGAGAGAGAGAGAGAGAGAGAGAGAGAGAGAGAGAGAGAGAGAGAGAGAGAGAGAGAGAGAGAGAAAACGGCAGCGCAATGAGAGAGATCGGGTAATATAGAATAGTTTCCCGTCTTCCTCACTGTCTCCCAGCCAGCTGACGTCACAGGCTGCGCAGTGAAGGTAAAGTGAGGAGATCTGTTACTATAGATCTTGGTTCTGGGTGCATCACCTCGCTCCTCTCCACGCATCGGACTCTCGTTACTGCCGTGAACCTGACGCCCCTCTCCTCCTGCGCCTTCCTCGTCTACCACGTCTACACCACTTCATGGACGAAGCTGTGCTGCCTCGCCATTGCCACTCAGACGACGGGACGCCCAGAAGAGGAAGAAGCCGTGTAAAGGATCAATGCTGAGTCCGGCGTGCTGAAGCCTTGGTGTTGGAGACTTCAGTTTTGTGAGGCTTGTTTTGGGGTTTCTACTTTATTTAAAGTAAAACTGGTGTCTAACCATATATCTTGTTTATTGTTGTCCTTTCCGATTACAGCACCCAACTCTGGAACCTTGACAGACTGTTAACGAACAAACAAACAAATAAACATACAGACCGGACCGAAAATATGTTGGCGGAGGTAATAATAATTGTAATAATAGTAATATTAACAATAATATTAACAATATTAAGTGCATTAATAATTATTATAACACACACATCTCTAAATAAAGCATTTAAGTTAATGAAATGAGGCGCGCGCGCGCGCACACACACACACACACACACACACACACACACACACACACACACACACACACACACACGAAATTAGGCTAAATGAAATGAGTCGGAGGCGAATTTCCGGATTAATGTCCTACTTCACCAAACTTCTGGGACCACCTCTCTCCTCCTCCTCCTCCTCCTGCAGCTCCTTACCTTCTTGCAACAGTCGTCCGCCGTACAGCCTGACAATCAACGACTAAACTATTCTCCACCCCTCATTTGCTCAGTCTGCCGCCCCCACCCCCAACACACGGACACCGGAACTTTGTGTGAGTGCATATCTGCCCCCGGCCACTCGGAGAGGATGTCCGCCCCGCCTCAAGGAAGCGGCCGGAATGTTGTTCTAATTCCCCAGCGGGATGTGTGTGTGCTGACTCGCCAACTTTGGCCTTGTCCTCCCCGGCTGGGTCAAAAGTTTCCTCCGGGCTAACCGTTGGAGGTGAAAAATCCAGTTAATATGTTTGGGCGCCGCTTTTCTTCAGCGCGGGAAAGTAAGCACGACGCTTGCTTGAGGGCGGCGCACACACACACACACACACACACACACACACACACACACACACACACACACACAGAGAGAGAGAGAGAGAGAGAGAGAGAGAGAGAGAGAGAGAGAGAGAGAGAGAGAGAGGGTAGGTGGGGCGGGAATAGTGTGTGTGTGTGTGTGTAGGAAAGTGTGGGGAGGGTTGGATCAAAAGCAAGGAAAGAAGGAAGAAAGGTCTGACTATGTATATTCACATCTCCGCAGTGTTACCAACATTCCGAGCAATCTGTCCGGATTTCTACACTGTTACCACTTCTATCCATGCATTGTTTCTAACACTCCAAGCCCCTCATTCCCACTTCCTCCTCCTCCTCAGTGCGGCCCCTGGTGACGAGGATAGAGGCCCCGCCCAAGTGGCTTCGGGTGGGCCGCGAGTTCGAGATCTCGTGCGTCGTGGCGGGCAGCAGACCACACCCCAACGTGACCTGGACGCTCGGCACGCTCACCAGCCTCACGCCCCTGCCGGCGGAGGTAAGCACGCCCCCTTGCACGCCTACTTGTCTTGCCCACGCCCCTGCCGGCCGAGGTAATCGCGCTCCCCTGCCCCTTGCTTGTCTTGCCCACGCCCCTGCCAACCTAGGTAAGCACGCCCCCTTGTCCCCCTGCTTGTCTTGCCTACGCCCCTGCCGGCCGAGGTAAGCACGTCTCCCTGCCCCCTTGCTCCCTGCCCACGCCATTGCTGGTCAGGGGTGAGCACGCCCCTGCCTCCCTGCCTGTCCCGCCCACGCCCCTGCCGGCCTAAATAAGCACGCCCCCCTGCCTCCCTGCCTGTCTCGCCCACGCCCCTGCCGGCCTAAATAAGCACGCCCCCCCTGCCTGTCCTGCCCACTTCCCTGCTGGCCGAGGTAAGCACGGCTCCCTGCTTGTCCTGCCCACGCCCCTCCTGACTGGTATGTGCCTCACTTTCTCCCAACTCAGCTACTTATCATACCCACATAACTACCTGCTTTGTTCTCACTTCCGTTTGCTGCGGGAACTTCCTGTTTCATCCACTCCCTCGTTAGCCGCGGGAAGCCTGTCTAACTACCTTCCTCCCATTCTGAATCACTTGAGCCTGGTTCTATCCACAATCAGCCTGTTTACCGCCTTACTTTCTTTACTCCCATGATATATGAGAAGGTAACTTTCCTCTCCAGCGCCTACCTATCTGTCTACCTTCCTCCCTCCGTCCATCCATCCATCCTTCCCTGCCTGCCTTCCTCCCTGATTGCCTGCCTTGCTACTATCATTGCCTCTTGTCTGCCCGGTTCATTGTCTGCCTCCCGTGTGTATCTCTCGACCATCTCATCGTTTTCCTCTCCTTCCTCTACTCCTTGCTTTCCATTTTCTTTCTTTTCTGTGTCTTCCTCTTCTTTTTCTCTCGCTTCGCTTCCTTCAGTATCTTGCCCTATTCCTCTAACTCCATGTATTCCTTATCTCTCTCCCTTTCGTTTCTCTTCTTCCTCTTCCTCCATCTCCTCTTCCTCCATATTCCTCTCCCTGTGTTTGACCTTGTCTCGCTCTTCCTGCTCCTCGATGTACATTTCCAATTCTTCTTTTTCCTCCACCTCCTCCGTCTCCCCCCCCTCCTCCTCTTCCTCCTCCTCTCTCTAATCATCCGCCATTACACATCGTCTCCTTACCCCCTCCCTTCCTCACAGTCACACCTCATCAGCCTACTGGGATCGACCTCTCGTGCCGTTCAGGTCGACTCTTGCTAAATACATATTTTCTCTTGTTCATTTTCCACTCCGTCCTCCTCCTCCACCTTCCCTCTCCCTAACCCTCCCTAAATCCCCTCCTCTTCTTCCTCCTTCTACTTTCCTTCCCCGCGTTCATCCCCTCTTCCTTTTGCTAATCAAAACTGTTGCTGCGACCTATTAACAAGTGAGGTGTTCCTATGCAGGAAAACACTTTACAGCAACAATCAGTTCTCTAAAAGCTGTAAAAAAGGATAAATATTATGAATAAGTTAATGCTGTTTCATGGCAGAGAAACAGATAATTGGTGGTGTTATAAAAATCTCGTAGTTTGTTTATGTTTCCATGTTGTATGTACAAAAGTATATTAGTATTTACGAAATAGATCTACCGCATTACTAAGTGTACGGTAACTAAAAACAACACTTTCATAATGGATAAGACGTGGCCTGGAGTTAGTAACTAAGGTGACGGCCGTGAGCTCTAGCCCGGATATCCGCCATATTGGTAGCACCCTGAATGGTAGTTCAGCGGCTTCACTTTACTTCCAAGGATTAGCGGGCCATGCCGCCTCCACCCTTCCTACCTCCATGGTCCCGATCATCCCCGATCTTCCGCTGGCGGCAGAAAATTGGCCTGATAGGCGGTAAGATCGGGGATATTAGGCGGCAAGCCGCCATGCATCGCCGGTCAGTTTTGATGACCGTAGATGCCGCTGACCACCGCCGGTCAACTTCCTAATGTTCAAAACTACGGGGATGCTCCCGGCCGACCGGCAGTTTCGAAAAAAAAACTGCGACTAACCGGCGGTACACCTACGATTGCCGGCAGCCAACCGCTTGCAACCGGGGGCAAATCGACGTTTGGTCTGCGGGCAACCGGCAGCAGGTCGGCGTTAGACCGCATAAAGCCGCGTTACACATGTGTGTGACCTGGAGATTAACAAGGTGTGACCTGCAACTAGGCAGCCGGGGCATCTGATGGCAATGTGTTTGTCATCTATAGCACCAAAACACTGAGAAATGTTCACCTGTTAAAGTATTGATTGGCACTTGCTTTCCATCTATCTAGTCTTGTGGGACACTATCATTTCTTCTTGAAACTCCTCGATGATTGCCTTACTTGTCTCAGGAATTACCTTGCAAATGATGTTGTTTGCAACTCTGAAAGCGTGCAGGATACGGAGGTAGCTGTCGCCTGTTGCAACAACCTCATGGTGATGGCGAGCCGAATAGCGGGTCAGATAGATTCACGCCAAAAGGTGTCCTCCTTGACAATAATTGGTGCCACTGTTCAGTATCTCCTGGAACATGTCCTTGTCCGTGCACATTAGGTTTTTGAAGCCTGGCGGGTCCCCAGCCACTAATTCCTTCTTGAGGGTAAGGAACATACCAAGACGACCTCTTTTCTCCATCCATATTCTCACCCACGTTGCCCTACGCCTTTTCTATATTCTTTCCAGTCGTCTATATTCCAGTAGGTATATAAACAACAACAAAATTTGGACTCTGTTAATCTCACGTTCACAAGAGCTGAGGAAAGCCAAGGCGATATAAAAAATATAAAAAGCTAAAAATATATATATATATATATATATATATATATATATATATATATATATATATATATATATATATATATATATATAATATCTATATGTATATAATATACATACATATATATAATGTATATATATATATATATATATATATATATATATATATATATATATATATATATATATATAAATATATATATATATATATATATATATATATATATATATATATATATATATATATATATATATATATATATATATATATATATATATATATATATATATATATATATATATATATATATATATATATATATATATATATATACACACACACACACACACACACACTACCCACCACCGTGTTTGATCGCTGATGTGCCGCAGGCATTACGCAGGTCTGCCGCCTATCTGCCTGGGGTAATCAGGAGGCCTACCGCAGACTGACCTGCAGTTATCGTCGATCAATCGGCGGTCAGAGAAATAGAAAATCGTACATATTAGCCGGCTGACAGGCGGACAGCAGGCGGTCTTCGTGCGGTACACAGGGGGAAGACTGCAGGTGTGATGCCGGTTAAACCATCAACCGTGAGTATTGACGATCTTGCCGGCGGTCTGGCCATGATTTGCAGATCGGGGAAGATCGGGGATGATCGGGACCGTGACCGTGAGGCTAGTGTCACACATTCACGACCTTGACTCCCGGTGCCTCCCGACGTCGGGCCACACGACGACAGTTTTGGAAATTTCAAAACAATTGGAGGTCTCCCTGACATCTGTCACCAATTGGCTATAAGCTGCAACCGTCGGATGTCCATGTCAACAACGTCTCAACAACGTCGTTTCGACGTTGGCTATGGTCGGCATTTAAGGGGATCTATTTACGATGGTCGTAACGTAGCTTACGTGTGGCAGGGCGACATTTTCTAACGCCTGAGGCATCCGGAGTCAAGATCGTGAATGTATGACACCAGCCATAATGTGTGCGAAAGGATATCTTCCTCTTGCTCCTCTTCCACCCTACTTCTTTATTTTATCTCATTAATTTTTCTCTTTTATTTCATATACTCGTATCCGTCTTTCTCCTCGTCTCTGAGCCCTCTTTCAACCCCAATCTCCATATTCACTTCCGCCTCCAGCCTTTTCCCTCCCACACGCCTCTTCTTTCCCCCACGCTTCTTCCCTTCCCTTCCCCACGCCTCTTTTCTTCCCTCCCCCACGCCCCTTTTGCTCCCTCCTCCACACCCCTTTTCTTCCCTCCACCACGCCTCTTTCCTTCCCATGACTCTTTCCTCCCCTCTTCCACGCCTCTTCCATTTCCAAGACTCTTTTCTTCCCTCCCCCCACCCCTCCTCTCCTCCTCCCTTTCCACTGTCGCGCCCTCTTTCTCTCATCGCTCGAAAGACTAAATGATATAGTTAAAAAAGGATATAGACAGAGCATGTTAATGTATTGCTTTAAATATGTGGTATGTATACATAGCATTTTTACTAGTGTTTTTTACTCCGCTTTTTTTTTTTTTTACCGAGCATATGTTTTTCACATTTTCTCGTAGCGAAGGAAAAATGTAAAATATCCTGTACAATGCTTGTGTTTTCGATATTGTATCTGTGTTTAAATCTCCATGAGTGTAGTGCAATGGCTTTCTTTATCCAACTCATCATTACTTCATTCATTAATTTTTCCTCGTCACTCAACTCACACGTGTATTTCGCATCGTTCATTGGGGTGCTCCGCAGGTGCGCGCCGCTCCTCGCCCACGCACCTGCCCTGGACGGAGTGAAAGGGCATTGCAGTGCGGGGTTACAGGACTATACTTTTGTGCCCATATTATTTACCTCATTTTATTCTCATCAAAGCCCGGCGTATCTGAGAGTGTGTGTGTGTGTGTGTGTGTGTGTGTGTGTGCACGCGCGCGTCATCCGTGTGTGCGTAATTTCAGTTTCTAGAACACATGCAAATAATTATCGTGTGGGAGTCCATACCTGGCTGTGAGCAAAGGTCAACTAATATTTTTTTACGGAATCAATGATTGGTCGATGATAGCTAAAGGCGAGAGGAAACGGGTTTATCAGAAGAGATACATAAAAAGCGAGACAAACGGACAGAGGGACATAACTGTAGATGGGAAGGGAAGAGAGTTAGGAGGAAAGAAGGGAGACATGGAAGGAGAAAATCGTGTATAAACAGCTAGGAAGGAAATGAGGGAGAAGTAAGGGTCAAAAATAGAAGGAACAAATGAAGAATTTATGTTATGTGAGATAATAAGGACAGGGAAGAGAATATTTCCTACTCATGCCCCCTCTGACTCCTTTATGCCTGTTATTAAGATTCTTCATAATGATGTTTTATATGCCCCCTCTGGTCTCAACTCTCAGAAGGCTTATGGAGTTCCTCCCTTACTTACTTACTTACTTACTTTACAATGGAGTTCCTCCTATTGTCTATAAAAACTGTGCTTCCGTGCTGACATCCAGCCTGGTCAAACTCTTTCGTCTCTGCCTATCAACATCTACCTTTCCTTTCTGCTAGAAGTATGCCTTTGTACAGCCTGTGGCTAAGAAGGGTGACCGTTCCAATCCCTCAAACTACCGCCCTATGGCTTTACTTTCCTTTTGAATCAATCCTTAACGGAAGATTCAAAATCACCTCTCCTTCAAAATCACCTATCCACTTGTAACCTTCTATCTGATCGCTAAATATGGATTCCACAAGGGGCGTTCTACTGGCGATCTTCTCTCTCTCTTAACTAACTCTCGGTCATCCTCTCTTAGCCGTTTCGGTGAAACTTTCACAGTTGCGCTAGACATATCGAAAGCCTTCGACAGAGTCTGGCACAAGTCTTTGCTTTCCAAACTGCCCTCTTTCGGATTCTATCCTTCTCTCTATTCCTTTATTTCCAGTTTCCTTTCCGGCCGTTCTATCTCTGCGGTGGTAGACGGTCACTGCTCTTCCCCTAAACCTATCAACAGTGGCGTTCTACAGGGCTCTGTCCTATCACCCACTCTCTTCCTGTTATTCATCAATGATCATCTTTCCATAACAAACTGTCCTGTCCACTCGTACACCGACGACTCCACTCTGCATTATTCAACTTCTTTCAATAGAAGACCATCAGAACAGGAAGTACACGACTCCAGACTGGAGGCTGCAGAACGCTTAACCTCAGACCTTGCTATCATTTCCGATTGGGGCAGAAGGAACCTTGTGTCCTTCAATGCCTCAAAAACTCAATTTCTCCACCTATCAACTCGACACAATCTTCCAAACACCTATCCCCTATTCTTCGACAACACTCATCTGTCACCTTCTTCAACACTAAACATCATCGGCCTATCCTTAACTCAAAAGCTCAACTGGAAACTTCAT
The DNA here is from genome assembly GCF_024679095.1 of Eriocheir sinensis. Classification (NCBI taxonomy): domain Eukaryota; kingdom Metazoa; phylum Arthropoda; class Malacostraca; order Decapoda; family Varunidae; genus Eriocheir; species Eriocheir sinensis. The sequence goes on from NW_026112087.1 coordinate 941,921, forward strand.
ATCTCCTCTCTCGCTAAATCAGCTTCCTCGAGGTTGGGCGTTCTGTATCGTGTCCGCAAGTTCTTCTCCCCATCGCAGCTGCTATCCATATACAGGGGCCTTGTCCGCCCTCGTATGGAGTATGCATTTCACGTATGGGGGGGCTCCACCCACACAGCTCTTCTGGACAGAGTGGAGGCTAAGGCTCTTCGTCTCATCAGGTCTCCTCCTCCTACTGATAGTCTTCTACCTCTTAAATTCCGCCGCGATGTTGCCTCTCTTTCTATCTTCTATCGATATTTCCACGCTGACTGCTCTTCTGAACTTGCTAACTGCATGCCTCCCCTACTCCCGCGGCCCCGCTGCACACGACTTTCTACTCATGCTCATCCCCATACTGTCCAAACCCCTTATGCAAGAGTTAACCTGCATCTTCAATCTTTCATCCCACACGCTGACAAACTCTGGAACTATCTTCCTTCATCTATATTTCCTCCTGCCTACGACTTGAACTCTTTCAAGAGGAGGGTATCAGGACACCTCTCCTCCTGAAATTGACCTCTCTTTCGGCCACCTCTTTTGATTCTTTTTTTAGGAGCAGCGAGTAGCGGGCTTTTTTTTATTATTGTTTCCTTTTTTTGTGTGCCCTTGAGCTGTCTCCTTTGTTTAAAAAAAAAAGCTTACGAGGCACGAGAAAATCAGGAATAAGAAGAGATAAGAGAAGGCTTATAATCAAAAGTAAGATCAAAAAATCAGGAAACGTAATCATATAAGTACAGAAAGAGCAGAGGCAGGTAGGAAAGTGTCGTGAGAGTAACGAGGGGATGAGTGAGTGCAGGAAATAATGAAGTGCGACGGGCAAAAATCAAGAGTAAGAGGAAACAATCAAGAATGTAAAAGAAATAATGAGAGAGAGAAACACAAAAATAAGAAATTTTAAAATTTAAAACTTATGTAGATACTCGTAATTAGGCGAGAATTGGAGAGAGAGAGAGAGAGAGAGAGAGAGAGAGAGAGAGAGAGAGAGAGAGAGAGAGAGAGAGAGAGAGGCTTGACGAAATAATAAAGAAAAAAAAACGATGGAGGGTAACATTCATAGAGTATACCGTGGTTGGAGGATGAGCCAAAGTTAAGTGTGGATTGATTCTCTCTCTCTCTCTCTCTCTCTCTCTCTCTCTCTCTCTCTCTCTCTCTCTCTCTCTCTCTCTCTCTCTCTCTCTCTCGGACGTAGTCTATCTTGATTTCCAGAAAGCGTTTGTTAAAGTCCCACATCATAAATTACTTTATAAATTAAAGCAAATAGGCATTGACGGTCAAGTAAACCAATGGATCACGAATTGGTTGAGCAACAGACAACAAAGAGTTGTGATTGACGGATTTAACTCAGAGTGGGCGCCGGTCACTAGTGGCGTCCCTCAGGGCTCGGTTCTTGGCCCAGTGCTCTTCATTATTGACATCAACGACGCGGATGTTGGACTCAATAATCGCATTAGTAAATTTGCAGACGACACAAAGATCGGTAACTCGGTTCTCACTGACGAAGACAGGCAAAGCCTCCAAGAGGATTTGCACAAAATTTCTGCTTGGTCGGATAAATGGAGATGCCCTTTAACGTAGACAAGTGCCAGGTCCTTCAAGTTGGAACAAAAAATAAGAAGTTCGATTACGAAATACGCGGCGTTAAACCCACAAGCGTTCAATGCGTTAAGGACCTGGGGATTAAAATCGCGTCAAACCTCAAATTCTCACATCAATGCATAGATGCAGCAAATAAAGCGAACAGAATGTTGGGCTTCATTAAAAGATTTTTTTTATTCAAGAATAAAGATGTAATACTTCCGCTCTACAATAGTTTAGTCAGACTCCTCTTGGAATATGCGGTACAGTTTTGGTCTCCCCACCATGCAAAGGACATTGCTAAACTAGAAGGTGTTCAGCGTCGAGCAACAAAAATGGTCCCTTCCTTGCGCAACAAATCCTACGAAGAAAGGCTTTCCACCCTTAACATGTTCTCTCTTGAGAAACGTCGCCTCCAAGGAAAATTGATCGAATGTTTTAAAATACTTAATGGTTTCACGAATGTAGACAGAACAAAATTGTTTATGATCGATGACACTTTGCGAACGAGGAACAATGGCACACAACTCAAATGTAGACAAGTTAATTCAGACTGCACCAAATTTTTTTTCACCAACGTTGTAGTGCGAGAATGGAATAAGCTCCCACCATCAGTGGTCCAGTGTAACACGATTGACTCCTTTAAAAACAAGCTCGACCGTCACTTCCTTGAACTTAATATTAACTAGAGTAGAAAAGCAACGTTTTGGTGCCATCTGATTAGTAAAATCACTTAGGTTTAAGGACAGACCACCTAGTCTGGACCATGGGGTCTGTGTGGTCTGATTTTCTATGTAAATCTCTCTCTCTCTCTCTCTCTCTCTCTCTCTCTCTCTCTCTCTCTCTCTCTCTCTCTCTCTCTCTCTCTCTCTCTCTCTCTCTCTCTCTAAAAAAAAAAAAAAGATGTCAGATAAATAATCTTATACAACAGTTTTAAACACTTCTTACTTTGAAAATGAAATTAAAAAGGGACAGTCCATTTATGCGATTGGATGTCGCTTCGCCGTGGAAAACAGTCAGACAAAAAAGAGTACCGGCACGTGGGTAATGTGAATCAGTATACAGAATATAAGATCGATATATATATATATATATATATATATATATATATATATATATATATATATATATATATATATATATATATATATATATATATATATATATATATATATATATATATATATATATATATATATATATATATATATATATATATATATATATATATATATATATATATATATATATATATATATATATATATATATATATATATATATATATATATATATATATATATATATATATATATATATATATATATATATATATATATATATATATATATATATATATATATATATATATATATATATATATATATATATATAAACGGATAGACAAAAAACTTCACTAGGAGCAGTAACGCCGCCACATCTGGATGGCTTCTGTCTGGCCTATAACCTCCTGCCACAGCTACACAATGACGCTTACCCCGCACCCATAAGCCTTACATTGGTTAAAATAAGCAGTCACATTTTGCGCAGTATTCTTGCACCGCCACACCAACACAGCCATAACTGTGCGAAGTGACACCACGTACACCTGTGAAGCAGTGCAGGTATGTGATGTGAAATCGTATATTATTGTGCGTTATGAGAGTATTACAACACACACACACACACACACACACACACACACACACACACACACACACACACATAGTTCAGCCTCCTCTCCGGTGTAATAATTCCCGGCTTGTTCAGACATCAGTCCATCGCCAACCTCGCCTCAGGACATCGGGGTCAGGTTTGTTTTGTCTGGCGGACAGAATCGTTTCGGAAATCAGTACTGAAGCCCGTTTTGTTCACCACTCAGGTATACGGTTTTGAGAAGTACAGAAACCCGAGGTTGGTTGATCCAAACCCGGGCACAATGCTAAATCAGAACCTCCGTTATCCCCTCGTGACACCAATAAATAGGAGGAAGGTGAGGACAATAATATGCTGCCCCACCAGTCTGGCGATGTAGCCATGCAGTCTAATGGACGACGAACGCGTGGTGAATTATGGCAGTGGCTGCATCGTGAAATAGAAAGGAAGTGGAATTAATGCATGTAGCTCCCACTTATCAAGCGATGTAGCAGCGAATGCTAACCGTATGAGGAATGTGTGACAATGGGTACAATGGGGAGTAGGAGGGAAAGGGGGATGATGTGTGTCGCCCGCCTATCTAGCGATGTAGCGATGCGTGACTAATGCACGACGAACTTACGAGCAACGCGTGGCGGCGGGCACAATGGATGAGCGGCTCCGGGTGACGTAAGGTTCAGATATTTGTTATGTAAATCCATAACGCCCCAAGCCTCTCGACGGTGAATCTCGCTTTGGTTTGTCCGTGTATCGTACAAACCTGCAAAGCTAGCCTCGCAGTGTTTCTCGGTCACTGCTGCGCCATAGTTGTCCTGCTGTGTTGAAGGCAGATCACTCGTGGTCGAGTGATTCTGTTTAGATTCGAATCCACTTCAGCTCGACTCTATATTTCTGGTGCCACCAAGGTTCCTCAAGAAAGGTTATCCGATACGCAGCATGGGGTACCGATCGGGGGAAGGGGGGGGTGCGTGACGTCAAAATGACGAATCCCGTGCCCCGGATGAATTAGCTCCGCCTCCGGCCGAGGCTTGAGGCTAAGGAGGCAAGAGTGGAGGGGCGGAAGGGGGGTGAAGAGAGGTGACAACATGAAATATATAATGGCAGAGCTTGAGGCTGAGGATTCAAGAGTAGAGGGGAGGAAGGGGGGTGAAGAGAGGTGACGGCATGAAATATATAATGGCAGAGCTTGAGGATGTGGAGGCAGGAGTAGAGGGGAGAGAGGTATTGCCCGTGCCTCAGCGCCATCCGCTAGGATGGCCTAAAAAATCCCCCAGATGATAGGTGAAGCTATAAAAATTTGCCGCCAGATTTGTCTTGAAAATCCGCCAGTTACTCTTGTCAATTCTAAGATTTTTCCCGCTAGATTAACTGCAATTCCGCCAGATCTAGCGGAAAATCCGCTAAAATGGCATCACTGCCGGTCACCGGTGAGCTCGGGAGTTCGGAACCCTCATCCCTCCTCCCTCCTCGGGCGCAGCTGACACAATGCGCAGTGGATTGGCACTGGATCGGTTAACCTAATTCTTGAAGAACCTTGAGTGCCACAGATATGCACCAGCACATTGTTACGCCTTCACATACCTAAAGTTACAGTTACCCACTAGTGTTATAGAAGCAGAAGCCATGTCAGACATGGAGTTATGTTCAGAGATTGAATCAGAACCTTTGCCGGGGCATACATGGGACGTACATGTCTCAAGTAGAGAAGTGAAAACTTGTAGCAAAATGAAAAAAAAAAACTACAATTCACCACTCAGACATTTTTTTTATCTAGCGAAACATCCCAGCACTGTTATTTAACACAGTTTATACGAATGGGATACGAGAGAGATAAGCCGTCATGGTGGTGCATAAAATACACAATTACATCGCTTTGCACCAGAACGAGCGAGCCATTGCCGGAAACAGCAGTAATACATCACTTGTCCCGTAGTGCTTAGACGCCTGAAACGGAATAGTGTGTGTGGGGGGTTTAGGTTGGGTATAGAGGGGAGGGGGGGTGGATGAAGAGGTATAGGAAAAAAGGGAGGGAAGAGATGGGAAGGTGGCATGGAGGGAGAACAGTAGGAAAAGAGAGGGAGCGAGGGAGGGCAGAGAAAAGAAAATTATAGGGAGGGAGGAAGGAAGAAAGGAGAGGGAGCTAGGGGGAAGGGGATATAAAAGGTATAGAGGTGGGAAGGAAGGGGAAGTTTTTTTTTTTTCATTCGGCCTTTACGCCTCCGTGATCTAATGATCAGCGTACCTGGCTACCACTCCGCGGGCCCGGGTTCGAATCCCGGCCCGGGCAATTGTCGTGCAGCCCACACTATTGTTCATCCTCCCTCTCGGGGTGGTTGATAAATGGGTACCTGGGGAAACCCGAGGAAGGTAAACTGTGCCAATCCCGGATTTCACACTGGCCCGTGCCCCGGGGTAATCGTTTATTACCTACCACAGGCTCAAAGGACCAACAGAGCGGAGATGAGCACCGCAGCCACGCGCAGCTATAGCGTATGCACCCACCTTTACCTTCACCTTTATAGCGTCGGTAGGCTTTCTTCATGGGGCCTGCTGGTCGGCCCCAGTCTTTTACACTGGCGCCAACTTGCTTGGTTCATGCTGCTCCCCGGAACTCATCTAAGACACTCTTTAGAGTGTTTATCTAGATTATAGAGTCAGGGTTGACGGGTGGTCTTCAGGACAGCATGTGGGCAGTTTTAGGCCAGTTAGTAGAGTGGCTTAGCCAGATTCAGTCACCGACGGGACTTGGATTTCGGGCGACGTTTTTGGGGGGAAGGGTTCTATATTTTGTTACTTAGTTTGCTACACCCTACCTTGTTGACTCTATGTGTGACAATTTCACTTGCTTCAAGGTGTTCTTAACGAATCAGCAAGTTTACAGACATTGAGTTACTTTTATTTCACTCGTTAAATAAATATGCTCAGTATGCTCCTTAATAAACAATGTTTTTCTTTTTTCTCATTAAATATATTTCACCCTGCAGTGCATTGTTCCCTGCAGCTTGTATTTCACGCTATTACTGAGTTTTTTGCACCCTGCTCCAACCCAGAGTTCATTGTTCGCATAAATCTATACTACACTGAATGCAACGTACATACACACAGGCAATAAAACCCCATCAGGCTAGGAGGACGAACAGATGCAGATAAAAATTGTACCGAATCAGAAAACGCATTACGTATTTTTGTTTTTCCTCATTTTCCTCGCGATCTTCATTTGCCTTTAGGGGAGACCGGGGCAAGTTGGCACACTTTTTACATTTTCCCTGATGGAAGCAAAACAATAGCGGATTTTGTTAAGTTGATAATTTCAGTCAAAAATACAAAGATTCCTCTTACATTCCATGCACTAAAAACAATGTTTTATCTCTAAACAAAAGTACAGCATTCTTTAGAAACAAATAATTAATATGTGTCAACTTACCCCCCATACGGGGTAAGTTGGCACACACTAATGGGTAAGCTGGCACCTCATATATTAAAAGCAACTTAGAAGCATATGACCGTAAATTTAGATGCAGATTATCTGTCCTGCGTAATTTAAAGACTATTCTGTCACAAAGTAACACAAAATATACATTTTCAGTCAAGGAAATACCGATGCCATAGCATCATAACAAAAGACTGACCATTTATCATGTTAAAGTGAAAATAATTAATTCATTGTAGCCTAATTGTTTATCAATCTATCGGTCAAAAGCAGCCTAGCACTGTAGGCTATGTGAGTGTGTGCATGCCGCAACCAGTTCATGCATAGCCTAATATGGGACAAGTTGGCACTGAGCCAACGTGCCCCGTCTGCATTGTACCAACTTGCCCCATTCAAGAAATTGGTCTTAAGCAACGATTTTAGTATATACTGAAAAACCTTGTGTGATTGGTATTGAGGGTAAACAGTCCTTATACCCTAAGTTATAATATGGCTGAGTTGAAAAGTACCCCTCAATAAATAGACACATGTTATAGCAAATAATATAAACGAAAGAAAATTTACTTTCCAGCATCAAAATCAAACTTTGCCGCATAGCAGCCAACCTAAAGTTAGGATGGCAGTCTGTTGGCAACTGGGGAACAATGTGGCGATCTTTTGGTGTGCGTATCGCTGCCGTCGAGCGGTAAATAGTGAAATTATTTAAAGTGTGCCAACTTGCCCCTGTAGCCAACTTGTCCCGGTCTCCCCTACTCTAAGGCGGGGTTCCCACTATTCCGTTTTGACGGATCCGTAGACGTTAATGACGTCAAAATGACGTCAGCGAAACAGCGGCCGCTCGGCACGGATGATCCACTCCGTCAGTCCATCGCTCATCATTTGTTGACAAACATATGGACAGCATTAACCACAACGACTTCTTGAATATGTTATTTTGTAGCTAAGTACTTCTATTTCGTATTTCCATGATACGTAGAATATTCAACATCACTGGACTGGCACCACCACCCCTACCCCGGATTCAAATGTTAAGGCGGGATTCCCACTATTCCGTTTTCACGGATCCTTCACTGGACTGGCACCACCACCCCTACCCTGGATTCAAAAGTTAAGGCGGGGTTCCCACTATTCCGTTTTCACTGATCCATCGACTATCAGTGACGTCATCAACGGAGCCCGGGGTCCCGCGCGGAGCCCGTCCAGAGATGAACTCAGGTTAACTTTTGGATCCGGGGCTGGGGTGGTGGTGCCAGTCCAGTGATGTTGAATATTCTACGTATCACGGACATATGAAATATAAGTACTTAGCTACAAAATAACATATACAAGAAGTCGTTGTACACAGTCTGCAGATGGGGGCTGGCAGGTGGTATAGAACCGAGAAAGTCGCCTAAAGCTGAAGAGGTTCACGCCTGGAGGTGTGGAGTGCCGCAACTCCTTCCAGGCTCTCTCTGAGACGAAGGAGGAGGAAGCAGTGGAGGTGAAGGAGAGGAGGGCAGTTGACAAATCCCTGCCCAGAGGTAACATTTTGGTTGTTGGGGATAGCCAGGTCAGGTTTTTAGATAGGGCCTGCTGTGCTAGTGATAGGAAGCACAGGATCCGTGTGTGTTTTCCAGGGGCGGGGATTAGGGATGTAAGCGATAGGGTCGAGACGTGCATGTCAGGCGAGGTAGTCAAACCCATCGTCTACCTTAGCGTGGGAGGGAAGGACATAGGAAGGTTACGTAGCGAGCAGCTTCTGCGTCGCTATATGGAGGATCTGCGTAGGGTCACGAGTAAGGGCAGTGTTCCTGTTGTGTGTGGGGTTCTGCCAAGGGGGCGGGTTGGTGGCATTTGGTTGTCCAGGGCTATTGCATTAAACTGCAGGTTGGCATATTATTGCAAAGACAATGGACGGACATTTGTCGTCACCTGGGACCGATTCTATGGCAAGAACCACCTATACCAGGGGGACGGGGTTCACCTTTCACGAGAGGGGGTTCAGATCTTGTCCGATTCCCTTGAACGTGGATTGGGGGCCCTACAGTTTTTTTTAGAGTAGGTAAGAGGGGGCCTAAGATGGCAATAGCTAGTGGGAACATTAAATGTACATAATGATAGCAGTTACAGGGTAAGTCAAGGGGTAGGTCTAAATGTTTACTATACAAACAGTAGAAGCATTAGGAAAAAAATAGATTTATTGATGGGAAAGGCGTGCGTAGAAAAATGTGATATGATAGCAATCACAGAATCTTGGATTAATATTGTAGACAGACACTTTCTCCCAGAATTAAAGATTGAAGGGTATAGGTTATTCCACCAAGATCGAATAGGCAGGAAGGGGGTGGGGTCGCAGTCTTCGTCAGGGACGATCTTAAGTGTATCATTAACAACTCAATCAAGGTAGATAGTAATACAGAATCCCTCTGGGTAGAAACAATAGGTAGGAAGGAGAAGCTTGCCATAGGAGTACTTTTGCAGACCGCCCAACCTTAACAGGGATAGTACCCGACCCCTTTTACAGGAAATTAATAGGGTGTCAAGATATAGGAATATGTGTGTAATTGGGGATTTTAATCATAGGAACATAGAGTGGGATACTTTATCAGGAGACCAGGAGGCACAGGATTTGTTAGATGTGATACAGGATAGTTTCATTAAGCAGTTAATTAGAATACCAACGAGGAAAGAAAATATTTTGGATTTGTTGTTAACTAATAGAGAGGACAAAATAAGCAACATAGAGGTTGGGGATTCATTAAATAACAGTGATCATAATGAAATTAGATTTAACATTAAATGGGAGGACAGAGTCAGCAGTAACTACACATTAATACCTGACTTCAGGAAGGCGGAGTACGAGGGGTTAAGAAACCAGCTGCAAAGGATTAGGGAAGTAGGATCAGAAGTAGGTCAGGACCCAGAGCAGGGAGGGGCGTTAATCTCTGGTGAGGTCACTAGTCAGGTCAGTAGCTTGGAGGGTGAGTACAATAGTCTGGTCAGGGAGATTGAACTAGGGCAGCAACAGTTTAACCTCACAGGGAAGTCAGGTCAACAGGTAATTACCCGCGATGGAGGACATACAGGCTAAAAACTGAAATAGGAAGGAAAAGAGGACTATACGTTAGAATCAAGAGGGGGGAGACTCACCTAAAGGACAGTTATAACGATTTAGCTAGAACAGTAAAGAAGAACACGCGTATAGCAAAACGTAATTATGAGATTATAGTTGCCAGGGAAGCAAAGACCAATCCAAAGGGTTTCTTTCAGCTTTATAAGACCAATGTTAGGGATAAGATAGGGCCGCTCAAGTCAGGAGAATCACTGATTGATAGAGATGAGGAAATGAGCGAGGCGTTAAATATATATTTCTTAACTGTATTTACCAAAGAAAGATTAGATGATATACCCGTACCTCAGGGATATCAGATCTACTGGGGAGAAGAGGTAGAAGGATTAACCGACATCAACATAAGTAGGGAGCTCCACGTGTCTTCGACTGTACTGACGTTGATGTCGTTGATATGATCCCACGCAGTAGGAGACAGCAGTTCGCGGGCTAGGTTGAAGGAGAAAGAAGAGGAGGAGGAGGAGGAGGAGGAGGAAGGGGAACACACACACACACACACACACACACACACACACACACACACACACACACACACACACACACAAGCACAGAAACAAAGGCATAGAAACAGAGAGAGAACATAACCACTCTCCGTTTGGCATTCACGTTTTTCTCCTTAGTATAATTGCATTTAGATGTCTCGACAACGTTCACTGAGCGAACACACACACACACACACACACACACACACACGGCAGCATATCTTGCTTTTCACTTCAAGATTTTAGGGACAAAGGAGGAGGAGGAGGAGGAAGAGGACAGAAGGGAACGGGAACGGGGGTAATCGCAAGTGAAATGGGAAACGAAATGGAAATGTAGACGATGGTGGAGGAGGAATAGAATGACGAATTGGTAAAGAATGGGTGATCAAGGAGGCGCGGCGGAGTACACAGCAGAGAGATAATTACGGCTTCTCTGAGAATTTATAGTCCAATGAAAATTAAGCGGTGCGGAATCTTACCAGCCGCGTAACACTGATGACACACGGATCAGGAGGTAGAGTATAGCGGGTCCGGGGATGGGCAGGAAGAGGGAAGGGGAGTGAGGAAGGAATGCGAAGGGTGTTTACCTATGATGAATTGATTGTCTGTTTTTTTCGTATTTGGACTTTGCAGGTTTTCCTAGTGTCATTTTTTGTGGGGATTCGTTTGATATTGTTCCATAACTTTCGGATTGTGAGTTATGCAATTTAAGTGTACTATTGTCTACCGTGGATGAGTTTAGTGTTTCAGTGTTTTTCTTAGTTCTCGTCACATTTTCTTCATATTGTATATGGTAAAATTTTAAAGTGTCTCGTTTCTTTGTTCGGAGTGTTGGGTAATATCGGTTCCCGCTGGTCGGTGGGATCTTGAGGGATCAGGACAGGCGTGTGAGGGGGACTAGGAGCGAGTTTCACGGTGGGAGAGAAGAGGGAGATAATTGGATACGAGGGGAAGGTGGAAGGGGGTATTGTTATTTATAGCCTGTGTGTGTGATTTTTTTTGTGCTTCATGTAGCACCGGTAGGCCTTCTTGAGGAGCCTTATGGACGGCCCCAGCCCGTTAGAGGCGCAAGCTAATTTTATTTATAATGGCTGCCGTCATGTATGACTCTTACTTGGCCCATGCTGCCACCCCCGGTGCTCCTCTTGATAGAAGTCGTTGAAATTAAGGTTGATTATAGATCCGGACATCATGTGGGTAATCTTCCACCACTCGGCGATGACTTGAAAAATCAGCGTGTTCCGGTGGGGACTCAAACCTAGTCCACGCCATGATCAATAGAATATACCAGGTCTTCTCTACCTCGTACCAGAATTCTCCTCTTGTGCGCAGTGATGTTACCTGCAGCCCCTCAGTCTGCTTCGATTGAAATCACCCCACCAGTCTTCACCTGACCACAGGTGTAGACGCATCTCGTGTGCTCCATTTTGTTTGATTTCGATGGGTGATTTTAGCATATAGGATTAAGAAACTGCAGCAGTCACACAATTAATGGGCAGGGGTAAGAAAAGACTGGGTAGAAGTGGTTAAGGTGTTACAGAGGGTGTCAGAGGGTGGACAGGAGAACTGTTTAATAGAGGATGATTCCGGCGAGTAAGAATGTGTCCAGAAATACTTGGATAAGAAGGTTCATTACACACACACACACACACACACACACACACACACACACACACACACACACACACACACACACACCAACAAAAAGTTTCAGTAACCCATGAAATATCTCGTTTTCTGTATAATTCTCCTCCTGCTCTCTATCATACTGCTTCTGACGTCATTATCTGCGCGTGCGATGACCTGGTATATTCTGTTGATCTTGGTCCACGCTAGGTCCTCGGGTTCACCATGCCCGCAAGCTAACCACTCAGCTACCTCTCTCTCTCTCTCTCTGTGTGTGTGTGTATGTGTGTGTGTGTGTGTGTGTGTGTGTGTGCGCGCGCATTATAATTACTTATTTCCCAGCCCGGCGGTCTCTTGGGGCCATGGGTGGCAGGTCTCCCCTGGTCTGGTGGGGAAAGTTTGATTGTGACTGACGCAGGGGAAAGTGGTTTAAATGATCCCCAACACTGCACTTTACACGGCTGGTCGAAGCTAACGAAAAGTATAAAATTATATGCCTTAATACGCTGCTCCCATTGATAAACAGTGGACGATGCTTCATTAAAAAATATCTTGATTGAGTTAAGTCCCTTTTCTTCCCCCTGTACCCTTTCCTCCTCCGAATCATCATCATCGTCAGCAGCAGCATCAGTATCATCATGATCCCCCTCCTCTCACCCCCTACAGACGGAGCACGGGGTCAACGTGAGCACTTCGCGCGTCAAAGTGGTCGCCTCCCGCCGCCACCACGGCCAGCGTCTCACCTGCACCGCCGTCAACCCGCTCGTCCCCAGCGCTGGACTCTCAGACTCCACGCTCCTCAACGTCACCTGTGAGTTCCGACACACCTGTTTTGACGCAACGCTCCTCTGCTTTCTCGTGTGGCTTCCTGCGTGTTGCATCTGTTTTTCTCTACGTGTTCTTGTGTCTTAGCTGCATGGCATTAGCTTGTATCTCCTGGTTGTGTGTGCTTTTTTATATGCATATTTGATTGGCTCCTGTAATTTGCCTGTGTTTCGTGTGTTGATTTTGTTACGGGTTACTTCTGTGTTTATGATGTATATGGGTTTGTGTTCTTGTGTTTTGTGCTTGTCTAATCTTGTCTTTCGCCCATAAATTTTGAGGTACACACACTCAAAAAAACTATCGTTACACATTCAGCACGATACAAACTGACACCAAGGACGAAGCCATTGAGAACAGGCTACTCACTGCGTGTGTTGGGTGTGCGTTCACTTGCCTAAACCAAGTGAGCGGGACTCGTAAATGAAGCAGTAGAATTTGAGCTTCATAAAACACACAGGTGGAGTCTTAGTCGAAGTTAATTGATCTGTGTTCTTTGTAGCTATAATATTGTAGTGTTTGGGGTAATGAAATTATGCTTTAACACCTCACACACAAGTGAAAAGTTAAAATTTCGTCCATTTAGGAGACAATATGATAAACACCTTGCGGTGATGAGTCACTCAGGATTCGGATTTCAGAGTGAATCCCACTGACTGATCGCCACATACGGCTCCACTGAGCCTAGGAGGTTACGTAAAACTTAGCTAACCCTTATGATAGATTTATAGTGGATTATAAACTTGACTTATCACCCAAATGGTAAAATAACGTTGGCATTGGTTTCACTAGTATAGCATGCACTACTCGAGTCACGGTATTCGCTTGTCTCGAAACAATCATGGAATGCACCCAATAAGAATAATTCTCTAATAATTGTTGGCGAGCCATTATGCCAACATGTTAGACAAATTAAATCCTGCATGCAAGCTATTTAATATATTACTTTTCTCCAGAGACGGCTAATTTCGGCAATTCAAAACGACCGTGCCTAAATTCTTTATTCGTCAACTTAAACAGCGCTCAAAGTTCCTACTTTTTATTCGGCAACGAGGCAGCACAAGAGAGAAGGGTAGCCCAGGAGCAGATTGAAACAATCTGATGAACTCCATGCAACTCTGTTTAAACTTTAGCTCTCTTACTAGCAATGCTTTTAAGCGTTGCAATTTGATGTGTTTTTTTTCAGATGCCCACAACTTGTTCATGAAAGAAAAGACACGATCAGTGGAAGCATTAGTTCCAGGATGGCACATTATGAACTGAACTATATCTGACATGCGTTGATGGTTGTTTATGTCTTTGACATGGGAGAATACTTTTACCCACAGCTGGTACGTATATCATATGAGCATTATTGTTTAATAATTTGTGAATATAAAGCTTAAACAGGTGGCACTCAAATCACTCTTAATATTATGGTGGAGGGCGGGGGGCTTCGTGGCGCAGTGGTTAGCACGCTCAACTGACAACCAAGAGAGCCCGGGTTCGATTCCCGGGCGGAGTGGAAAAATTTGGGCGGCTTTTCCGATACCCTACGCCCCTGTCCACCCAACAGTGAATGGGTACCAGGTATTAATCGGGGGTTGTGTCCCGTCTCCTGGGCTCTTTTCCCTTTTATAATTCCTTCCCCTTCTGTCTCTCCGGCATATAACCACAGATGTTGCGCCGACTAAACGAAACTTTCTAATATTATGGTGATATCTGGTATCTCATGTCTCCCCTCCTCTCTATCCCTCCCTTACGGGGGTCCTGTCCTGCTCCCCCCAGCAGAGCTGAAGTGGTGGGGGTTATCGCACTCTCACCAACCCTGCCGAGATTACCTGGTTGCTCAGTGTGAAATTCTTCGGACCCCACTGTAACGATAGTTTTTTTAGTGTGTTTACACACACTCAAAAAATTATCGTTACACATTCAGCACGATACAAACTGACACCAAGGACGAGGCCATTGAGAACAGGCTACTCATGTTGGTATCACTGCGTGTGTTGGGTGTGGGTTAACTGAACCAAGTGAGCGGGACTCGTAAATGAAGCAGCAGAATTTGAGCTGGCACAGTAACGCTTCATAAAACACACAGGTGGAGTCTTAGTCGAAGTTAATTGATCTGTGTTCTTTGTAGCTATAATACTGTAGTGTTGGGGGTGATGGAATTATGCTTTAACACCTCACACACAAGAGTTAAAATTTCGTCCATTTAGGAGACAATATGATAAACACCTTGCGGTGATGAGTCACTTAGGATTCGGATATCAGAGTGAGTCCCACTGACAGATCGCCACATACAGCTCCACTGAGCCTAGGAGGTTACGTAAAACTTAGTTAACCCTTATGATATATTTATAGTGGATTATAAACTTGACTTATCACCCAAATGGTAAGATAACGTTGGCATTGGTTTCACTAGTTTAGCATGCACTACTCGACTCACGGTATTCGCTTGTCTCGAAACAATCATGGAATGCACCCGATAAGATTAATTCTCTAATAATTATCGGCGAGTCATTATAGCAACATGTTAGACAAATTAACCTCTGCATGCAAGCTATTTAATAAATTACTCTTCTCGAGAGACGGGTAATTTCGGCAATTCAAAACGCCCGCGCCAAATTCCTTATTCGTCAACTTAAGAAGCGTGCAAAGTTCCTACTTTTTATTAGGCAATGAGGCAGCACAAGAAAGAAGGGTAGCCTAGGCGTAGATTAAAACAACCTGTAGAAGTCCATGCAACTCTTTTTAAACTTGATCTTTCTTACCAGCAATGCTATTAGCGTTGCAATTTGAAGTCTTTTTTTCATATGCCCACAACTTGTTAATGAAAGAAAATACACGTTCAATGGAAGGATTAGCTTCAGGATGGCACATTATGAACTGAGCTATATCTGACATGCGTTGATGGTTGTTTTTGTCTTAGACATGGGAAAATACTTCTACCCACCGCTGTTACGTATATCATGAGCGGGGGGAGGGGGGGGGATCCATAAATTCCCCCAGGGAGGACTCCCCTTCTGGCTTCCGACTTGAGAGGTGTCCTGATAACTCCTGGAACCTCCTCCTTATTAATTTCTGCAACATTCGCGGTCTTAGTTCTAATTTTCTTTCTGTGGAACACCATCTCTCCTCCCCTAAACCTCACCTTTTCTTCCTCACCGAAACACAGGTTTCTGAGGCTACTGACAGCAATCTCTACTCTGTTCCCTCCTACTATCTCTATCCTAAATTTCAATCCAAAGCTGGATGTTGCGCCTACGTGCGCAACGACATCATTTGCCTCTTACCTTGACTCTTCTGAATTTTCCACCATCTGGCTAAGACTTCATGGGCATTCTATTACTAAATACATATGTGCTGTTTATCTCTCCCCGAACTCTACTAACTATGTAAAATTCTTTGACTATTTGAACTCTAAAGTGGAGCACATCTTGACTCTCTCTCCCTTCCCTGAACTCTCCATCTTGGGACTGACTGACTGACTGACTGACTGAGAGAGAGAGAGAGAGAGAGAGAGAGAGAGAGAGAGAGAGAGAGAGAGAGAGAGAGAGAGAGAGAGAGAGAGAGAGAGAGAGTAAATATAGACTATTGTATGTTATGGTGAACTAGTGCAGAAAGGGAGGGCGAGGGGAGAGACGAGGATTGGTAGAGACCTGGAAGTTAATAAGGGGGAACACACACACACACACACACACACACACACACACACACACACACACACACACACACACACGCACGCACACACACAGATCGATAGGTAGATAGATATATAGATATTTTATTGACCACAAAAAAATATTAACGGTCCTAACATGTATTTACAAAATATTCATGTTTGGTGCGGTATCACAAAGGATGTGATACCAAAAAAGAATGTCCGGGAAACAGCATATTAATTAAACAAGTAAATCGATGAATAAATAAATCAAAGAAACCTAAATTAATCACATTATCTAAGACAATGTACATAAAACACATAAAACTAAGACTTAAAATCGAAATGAAGATTAAGAAACACAAATTCTAAGACATAAGAAAGCTAAGGTAAGAACAGATAAATCAGCATTTTAAACAAGTAAAAATATGATTAATAAAACAAAGACACCTAAATTAAACATAATATCTAAAACAATGTCCATTAAACACACAATATAAAGCAAAACTTAAAATCATAATGAAAATCAT
>NW_026112088.1:0-25000 GCF_024679095.1 Eriocheir sinensis
GCAGAGAATGCGTTTCTGATAGCAGTTGAGAGCAGCAGGCGAGTACATGCACGAGGAAACGAGCCTGTGTGGGGAGGAGGAGGAGGAGGAGGCCAATGCAGAAGGGGAGGATGAAGGTGCTGGGGTAAAGGGTTGTGTGGCTGTGATGGGTTAGTGGTGGGGTTGTTGTGTTAGGGAAGGCTCATTATAGTGGTGGTGGTGGCCGGTGGGATGGGTCTGTGTGGTTGTTGTTGTGGTAATGGTATAGTTATTGTAGTGGTAGTGGTGGGTATAATCTGAATGTGGTAGTGTTAGTGACAAAGTCTTAATATCGTAGTGGGGTGTCATTGTGATGGAGTTGACTGGGATGGGTTTTAATGGTAGGGGTGGTAATGGTCGGTGTTCGTGGTGGTTCTGATTGTGATGGTGGTGGTAGCTGGAACAGGATAGCTAGTAGAAGTAGTAATACCATTGTTTTGTCAAGTTTTTTTACTTTCTACTGAATACCTCGTGCTCTTAAGGAATAAACAACAAACACAACAGAGAGACCAGAGAGACCAACAGTTTACAATTATATCCAGTTGACCAATTCTACAAAACAAATTCTATTGCTCTAATTTTAGGATGTCACTTGCACTTGTTTTCGTGGAGTGTGTGTGTGTGTGTGTGTGTGTGTGTGTGTGTGTGTGTGTGTGTGTGTGTGTGTGTGCACGCGGGAGGGAGCTTAACCCGGTAGCTGGGGATCATGTTTAAAGGCCTCTCTAAGCAAATTTATGAGAAAAAATCATCTCTTACGCAGACCATTTCATAATATATACCTATCAACGCATTTGTGATCATTTATGCATCATCTATTTTTGGGGTTTATATCATGAAAAATTTGGCCTGTCGCTGGTGGCTTACACGGTAAAGCCACAATTTGGTCCGTCGTTGCTACTGGGTTAATGGTACTACTAATGAGGAAAAATAGCAACAATCGATGACAATCCTGAGGGGAAATCTTCTTGCTTCCCTTTCTTGTATTTTCCTTATATTGTTTTATCGTGTTTTTTTCTTCATATAATAAGTTTTTCCTCCTGGTGTCGATTAACTTTTTGCCTTCTCTTTTTTTTTTTTTAGGGAGGGACTCTTTCTTTTGTATATTTTTTTCCCTATTACATTTTTTCCTCTCAGTTTACCAACATGATTTGTATCCGGTTTATTTTTTTCTCTATTACCCTTTTCTTCCTCTCAATCTAACATCATTTCTTTCCTTCATTTTTTTCTCTCTCGTCTATGGTCTTTTCATGTATTTACTTTTTGTTATAATCCTTTTTTTTATCTGTCAATGTTGACAATAAAAAACAAAAAGGTCAGGTGTGGAAAATCAATGACACACACACACACACACACACACACACACACACACACACACACACACACACACACACACACACACACACACACACACACACACATTCACACCAATAAAAAAAGAGGCACAGCAGACGTTGGAATAAAAGAAACGAGACGGCAAATAGCCAGTTAATAATAATAAACAAAAAACAATAAACAAGTCAGGAAAAAAAATAACAGCAGAGGCAACCGAACACGTATACCAAACAACCATTCATATCTGCCTGTCTACCACCACCACCACCAGCACCTTCATCACCACTAACTACTATTACTGCTAACCCTATCCTTTCCCCAACACCGCCACACCACCACCATCACCACCACCAGCAGCAACGTTACTTCGCTTCATATCACCACCATTCCGGTAAATCCACTCACAAACACGGCTCACGTTAAGACAATCAACCACCACCACCACCACCCATGCGTATACGCCCTATTGTCGCCGCCCTATTCTCCTCACAGATCACCCCACCAATGCCAACGCTACATCAACAACCAGTGCATTAACGGAGGTGGTGGTGGTGGTGGTGGCAGAGGAAGAGAAGGAGAAGGAGCAAGGTACGATGAGAGCTGTAGGCAGACAGGTAAAAGAAATCCACGTGCTGAGAGAATACAAGAGGAAAGATTTATGTATGTGATGAATGAAGGAAGGAAGGAAAGCACATGAGAACAGACGGATAGACATACACATGTACCCACACAAAGATACACAAACATACATGCTTCTCAGTAGACTTCGAACACTAGACTCAGGAGACAAAGAAGGGAGAAGACTCAAAAGGACGACGAAGTAGACAAATGGCAAGAGGAGAAGGAGAACAAAAAGAGAAAGAGGGAGACGAAAGAGAATAGGAAAAAGACAGAGGAAGGCAATTTGAGAGGATGAAGATTAGAAAAAAAAGGGAAGGTGGAGGACAGGAAAAGAAAGTGAAAAGGTACGAAGGAAAGGGGAGGGAAAGAAAGAGAGATGTGTGGGAAGAAGGGGAAGGAAGAAAACTGGGAAAGAAAGTTTAGACTCATTCACGGTGACGGGATCTGTCTCTATTTCTTTCGGCTCTCTCTCTCTCTCTCTCTCTCGTCATTTCTTCTTCTCGGACGTAAAACTAAACAAGGAAGGGCCCCGCAGCAAAGGGTTCATCGTAAGCATTTTTTACTTCGTTCGGAGTTTAGAAAAGATTTTTGAGAATGAAAGAAAAAAAAAGTCTTTTGATGGATATTGAGAAGAGGTGCTCGAGAGTAGGAAAGATAATCCCTTAGAAAAGGAATTAGGTTTTTCTTCTCGCTTTTTTTTCTAAACTCAGAGTGAAGTGAAAAATGTCTTCGTTGAATATTCTACTGTGAGGCATTTCTTATCTATGCAGTACAGGCGAACGAAGGTACGAGTTAATAAATCTGACTCCAAAATCATTCCATGAACAGAACCTAATGTAGAGCTGCGTGAAGAATATACAATGTGGAAATGTTATGTTATTTGGGCGTGTCTATGTTCAACGAGATACGAAAATATCATAAAAAAATAGCTGAAGAGTTTGAATTCTAGAGGAGAGATAAACGTTTCTTCGTACAACGGAAGATGTTTATGTTCTCAAATTAATCTGAAAAGTCTAAGAATAATCAAACAGTCGTAGCTGGGAGCACAGTGTTTGTGATGATTCAACCCAGAACGCTGCGGCAGGGAGGAAAAACAACACAGCTCCGATAAGATTACGTAACAATTTTCACCACTACAAAAAAAAAAGATATTCCTTATCATTAAAGCATTTCGACAAGGCCCCAACTCTCCACTTCCTCCTTCCTGCCCTCCATCGCCTCATTATTACCTCTTCCTGCAGTCATAGAGTAACAAACATAAGAAATCATCCCTCCTCGTGTCACCTGGCGGCCGTCCACCGTATTTCTCTCGCCTCGAGGACGGGGCAGTCACGCCGTGAATGGTGGCGCCCTAAATTCAAGCCTTCAAAAGGGCGAAAAATTATATATCTTGGTCTGTGATCTCCAGCAAGACGCTCCTTGAACGTAAATCAATTTCAGGGCGAAGGCTGCTGCTCCACATCCATTTCTGCCATTAAAAAGTATTACTCTCATTCGTCTGCTGATATGAAATCCATAGCCGGTGTAAATTTATCGTCAGAAGCTCAGACTCGGCTTGTGTCTCCTTGTACCCTTCTGGGAGCCGAGGCAACGATACGCCCTCCTCCCGCCGCCACGCTTGTCTGTCCTGTCTTCGGGCCGTCGCACCGGGGCGGAGGCCGATCTTCAGCCCTGAGGGAAACATTCACCCTTCTGTTACCAAGCGCTTCATTCCGGTAATTGACATGCCGTGAGGAGGAGATCCAGACCCGCTACCTTTTAATCTACGATATTACTTCGTCGCGGCGTCCTGTGCACGAGGGGGCGACGCGACGACCCAGGCCTCGACGCTGCCAGACAGATGAGGCGGTCGTCCCAAAGTTGCCGCTGACGTCGTCCAACACAAACTTTCCTGCTTGACTTCCCTCGTCTCTCTCATCTGGACGTCCTGCCAAGTTTTGCTGCCTCTTGTTCCTGTCTTCTTGTTTTCTTCCTCCTTAATCATCCTCCGCCCAGCCTGCCTCCATTCATCCGTCCTGCTCCTCTTTCATTATTCTTTCTCCTGTCGTTCTACGCGTCTTCTTATCCGGAATTACATGCACGCAGAAAATACACACGCCTCAGTATTCTTCGTTATAAATCGGCAGCGTGGCCATAATTCACTGGCCTTCCCCCAGACTCTCCCTCTGTCCTGTCAGCAAACTCTCCGCGACAACAATCTTCGCCCCGCGCCACGAAAAGAAAAATGACTCCCGCCAGGAAATACTTAGCTGAGAGGAATGTATAACGCCGGGCGGCCGCGGTCTCGGGAACACAATGGACGCTCATCGCCGGGCCTACGACAAGTCAGCTGCCGGCACGAAGGCAACGCATGTTCTCCGCCGCCCAGACAAAGCCACGCAGCCCACCACCACACCACCACTGTCATCACCGCAACCACCTCCACTACAACCATAACCCCACCCACCACCACCACCATCACCACACCGTCGTCAGCACCACACTGTACCAAAAAATCTTCTATCACTTTCATCTAACCTTGTGTACCTAAAGCCTCCTGAGACATGATTCTTCTCTCCTCCGCCAATAACCCCTTACAACAGCAATGGTAGTAGTAACAGCAGGCGCAGCAGTAGTGTGAGCAGAAGCAGCAGCAGCACCACCAGCAGCCTCCCTTTTAGCGTGATACACCAGCCAAGGTGGAACTTTTGGCAAACTTTTAAAACTCTTAATTGCCGAGAGCTCGTCCTGAATACGTAAATTGGTGATTTTTGGGGAAGGGAGGTTCTAGGGTAGAGAGAGGAGGATCGGGGGGTGAGGGAGGGGAGGATGGTCGTCACTCTGAACCATTAGCGCCAGGATTTCAGGGCAAAATGGCTTGAACTTTGATGCTAGAGTGGTGGCGGCGGCGGTGGTGCAGGTGATGGGGGTGGTGGTGGAGGAGGTGCAGCCAGCGCGGCGGAGTCCAGGGGCAGGGAGGAGGTAGGGGGCGGGGATTGAGGCGGGGTGGGGGAAGGGAAGGAGGAAAGGAGGCTGAGAGAGAGAGAGAGAGAGAGGGATCAGGGCGCATCTGCAGTCTGCCGGAGTCACGGAGGCCATTTACAGTTTGATGAGAAGAAATGCCTGACAGGTTCTCTATGGGTTTCTCGTCGATTTTTTCCCTCTCTTTACTCATGGCTGACCAGCGGCGAGTGTCTGGGAACGATGGAGGAGAAAGAGGAGAGGGGCGGTGGAGATGGGCGGAGGAGATGGTGGTTGAAGCGAAGAGAGACCAGAGATACCAGGAAGGAGGAGGGAGGCGCGGGAAGGTTGAGCCTGAAAGGGATGAGACCGAATAGGAATAAAGACCAAAGGAGATGGGTGATGTGTGGAAGGGGCGAGGCGGAGAAAGATGGATTATAGAAGTGTTGAGAGTGGAGAGGAGAAAAAAGAGGAACTCGTTTATAAAGTGGAGGATGAGGTGGAAGAGAATGCGGAAGAGAAGTGGAATAAGAAAAAAATAGAAAGGAAGAATATTGAGTAAAGAAAAAAGAGGGAAGGAGGAAGAAGACGGGAGTGAGAGGAGAGAAAGAACAGGAATCAAAAGGGGGTAACAGGAGGAAGAGGAGCCGGAAAACAAGATCTAGGAACTAATAAAATTGTGGAATGAGAATAAAAGAAAAAAGACGTGAAGGAGAAGGAAATGGAGTAGAGGTAAGGGAAGGAGGAGGAGGAGGAGGAGGAGGAGGAGGAGGAGGAGGAGGAGAAGGAAAGAACAATTAGCAAAGTGGAAGAAGAGGAGGCAGAAGGAGGAGGAGGAGGAGGAGGAGGAGGAGACATTTGAGAGGGAATAATGACGGAGGAAGGAAGGGAAAGAACGATAAATTAACTGGAAAAAGGAAAAAAAAAAAAAAACCGTAGACTCATAAGAAGGAGGAGGAGGAGGAGAAGGCAGAATAATAATGATCAAAACGGATTAAGAAAAGAGAGAGAGGAAGAAGGAGGAGCAGACGGAGATGAAGGAGGAGGAGAATTGACGGGGCGAGGAGAAGGAAGAGGAGAAAGCAACGATAATCAAAGTGGTTTAATTGCCATTTATACGGACGCTGATCAAAGAGGCTAATTAACAGTGGACTAATGGCGGGGCGGCACAATAAGGAGTGAGGAACGGGGGAATATTACTGTTTATTACGCGTCAATGGTGGCCCCCCCCTTATTCCATAGCTGCCCCCCCCTCCCTCACTCCCTCCCCTTGCCTATTTATATACAAAAAAAGCTGCACAAAATTGGAAAGTGTAAAACTCCCTCTCCTCGATGACGCGATCAAAATTTCGCTTATCAAATTATGCAAAAAAAAAAGAGCGATTTTATTATTTTTCCCAGGCTGGAGCCATAAGCGCTGATGCCAGGCAGGGGTTGAGTGCGAGAGAGAGAGAGAGAGAGAGAGAGAGAGAGAGAGAGAGAGAGAGAGAGAGAGAGAGAGAGAGAGAGAGAGAGAGAGAGAGAGAGAGAGAGAGAGAGAGAGAGAGAGAGAGAGATTTGAAACATTTATTTATTGCTACAGTTCTATATTAGTTTTCTTTATAATTATATGTACATTGTGGGGTTTTTTTTTGTCACGCCGAAGGACACAATTCGTTGATGAAGGAAGGGGTGATACCAATGCAGGAAGAAAACGATCGAACTAGAGGTGAAAGATGGGATACATATGCAATGGGGAAATAAGCAAATATGATGAACCGCAAAAAAAAGGAGTTCCCGGAAAAAAAAAATATAGGGAAAATGTGACGCGGGTGAAAGTAATTACATAACTGCATGCCAATATCGTGTATGTGTCTGTCTTTTTTACTGTATGTCTGTCTGTATGTCTTCCTGCCTGTATGAATGTATGAATGAATGCATATTTGTCCCACATCCACCTGCACACACATAAAAAAGAACGATAACTATGGCAGAAGGTCTAGGATCATGAACCTTTTACACATATAAAATAATATATGAAAAACAACACTATCGCTGCAGAGAAAAAGCTAATTAGAATACAACCAAAAAGTAAAAAAAAAAAAGATCTGTTAGCAGTTTAGATAAAAAAGACGCAAAACAGAAGAAAAATGTAATAAGCAACGCAAACAAGAGCCTGAGAGGGAAGCAGCGCCTAAGCGACTCACCTTTGACCTTAACTCAAACAGCAAATTACTCGGCTAGTCCCAACCTAATTAGCCGAGGTCGTGCCCGGAATTGTCATCCGCAGCACGGCAGAGGAGGGGAGGGGGAGGGAGATGGGGGCGGCACGGCGGAGGGGCGAAGTGACGGAACGGTGAGGGGAGGAGGGAAGGAAGGCAGAGGCAACGAGCGTGTGATGAGCACTGAGTCGGATGATGTGTGTGTGTGTGTGTGTGTGTGATAGAGAGAGCGATAGAGAAAGATAAAGGAACTTGACTAAATATAAGAGAAAAGAACACTGTGACGAAACTGACATTTAACGATAAGAACATTAGGACACATACAGTACAGGTTAACAATGGACACACGCATTTTTTTTTCTAACATATAACAGAGATGGCAACAAACAGAGCAACTGGGGGAGAGGACAAAACAGATACAAAAATACACACACAATCAAACATAAACACACACACACACACACACACACACACACACACACACACACACACACACACACACACACACACACACACTCACACACACACACACACACACACACGCACGCACAACACACAACAACCCACTAAGCCTCACAAAACAAAATTAAGGAATGGATGTGTGAGTACAATACCCCCCTCCTCCTCCTCCTCCTCCTCCTCCCGCCCCCCCTCGTCCTCGGTCACAGCATCCCATCCATCTCGATCTCGCCCCGCCTCTGCTCATCCCCTGAAGACGAGCCGCGACTCACCTAACAACGTGAAGCGGCCACGTCCGACCGACCCCTGGAGTGCCTCTCATCCCATCTCTCTCTCTCTCTGGCATTTCTCTTCTTTTTCCCTTCATCGACGCCCTCCAATCCCTTGTTTCACCTCATTTTCAACTATCTTCTTTTCATCTCTCTCTCTCGTGACTCAGTGAGAGCGCCTCTGTTGGTGATAATAGAGGCAGCTTGTTGTCTTTTTTTTCCAGAGAGAGAGAGAGAGAGAGAGAGAGAGCGAGACCGAGAGAGAGAGTGAGAGAGAGAGTGAGAAGGGGGGGGGAGATGGGATAAAAGCCTTGCTGTGTACTTGTGGGCGTCGGTGGCGAAACAGTGACGCTTATTTCGAGTTACTGTGACTGTGAATCGTCTGCGTGGGGGTCGGTCCGCCTTGGGAAGGAGGGGAAGGAGAGGGAGGGGCTGACTCTCTTTATTTTAGTGGAGTCCTGTTTTCCATTTTGGCGATTAATTGGCACGAGAGAGAGAGAGAGAGAGAGAGAGAGAGAGAGAGAGAGAGAGAGAGAGAGAGAGAGAGAGAGAGAGAGAGAGAGAGAGAGAGAGAGACTGACTTTGCCAGGGGAAGGAGGAAACGCGAGGGTGCTGTCGTCTAAAGTAACTGGCAGGGAGCGTGAGTGGTGGTGGTGGTGGTGGAGGTGAAGGAGGTGGAGAAGGTGGAGGACGGGAAAAATGTGGCGGTAGAGATGGAGGAGCTAGCTGGTGGTGGTGGTGGTAGTGAAGGTGAAGGAGGTGGAGGATGGGAAAAATGTGGTGGTAGAGATGGAGGAAGGCAAAAGTCTGGTGGAGGTGGTGGTGGTAGTGGTGGTGGTGGTGGTGGAGGAAAACGAGGGGAAAAGAGGAGAGGGAAAAAGGGTCGCGTGGGATGTTGTGAAGGATAATAATACAGGTTTGGAGGGTCAGGAGGGCGACAGGCTGGTGACGGAAGAGGGGAATGTGGAGAGAGCGAGAGAGACCCCGAGAGAGAGAGAGAGAGCGCGCGAGCGAGAGAGAGAGACTGTGAAGTGTTGATGATGGGAGAGAGTGGGGGAAAAAGGAACGCCTGTGCGTGTGTGTGTGTGTGTGTGTGTGTGTGTGTGTTCATGTAAGTAACTACAGCGCTGTTTACGAAAATAATTGTCGCTTCGCCTCACCTATCGGCAGCCTTTTAATCAACGTCCACACCTGAGCAGGTTGGACGCCATTACACAGAGTAGTCGTCCCCGCCGGGCCCCAATGATGACCTCGCATCATAATTATTCATTTCGCAAATTGCAAATTCAACATATTCCTTCCCTCGCATTGTCAATTATGGTAATTACTCCTTTACCAATACAAACCGGTCTCAACACCAAATGAGTCACCCACCATCACCACCACCACCACCACCGCCAGCCACTGCTACCACCACCACCACCATCCTTTCCTTCCTCATCTTCGTGGACGCTACTGCCTCTGTGTTACTCCTTCACCTAAACAAAACACTACCAACAACATTCGTCCCTTTGCAGTCACCATCTATCTCTCTCTTTCTCCTAATCCCTGTCACTGCCGTCGCCACATGTTTCACCCCCTTCTCTTTTTCTCCTCTTTTTTGGCCACTCTACTCTATTCAGGAGCAGTAAGTAGCGGGCTTTTTTTCATTATTTTTTTTTAACGCCCTTGCACTGTCTCCTCTGCTGTTAAAAAAAAATATCACCACCACCCTCTTCCCCCTCCTCCTCCTCCTCAGTATCATCGCTATTACTATTGTTTTCTCAGTCATTATGTTACAGTCTTCTTCCTTTTGATCCATGTCACACTATGACCACCAGATATCAACATAGGTCTCACCCTCTTCCCCCTTCAAATCATCCTCATTACTGTCCTCTCGCACTCATCATGTTACAGTTCCCTCCCTTCTAATCCCCATCACTGCCTCACCAACACGTCACCAGAAGATCACAACCCTCATTCCCCTCCTACTTTCCCTCTTGCTCCTCCGAATCATCACCACTATTACCCTCTCGCACTCATCATGTTGCTTCTCTCTTCACCTGTCACAGCCTCACCACCACAAGCATCGTCTCTCTCTCTTCCTGCTAAGTCGGTGGTCAGGAGCATCATGGGCAGCACCAGACGGAGGTATAACTTAATGCTCCTCTAATATGTGTAATTCCCCACTTCGCCTCCTCATGCCCTCGTCCAGCGCCCATCACGCCATGTTCCTCCTCCTCGCCGCGAAGGGTATTTCTCGCCATCTTCCTCTCCTGCGCCTTGCTAAACACATCATCTCGGCGGGACTGAGGCTGCATCATCATCTGGGCTTAGCTCCCTCCCTCCTCCTCCCTCTCTCTCCCTCTCCTCTCTCTCTCTCTCTCTCTCTCTGTTTGCTCTCCTCCCTCCTCCTTCCGTCCTTTTTCCATCTCTCTCAGTATGGTTTTCTAGAGGGGAAGAAGGGAAATTCAGACTGCTATTCTCTAACAAAACACACACACACACACACACACACACACACACACACACACACACACGGTCTTTATCTCTCCACCTCCTCATCAATATTTCCTGCCTCCTTTCACTCTCCCTTCCATCCCTTTCCCTCCCTCCTCTACAGATATGGATTAACAGTCTGCTATAGTGAGTGTTGGCAACCCCGTGACGGCCGCCCACAATAGTTTCTATTACCTGGGCATCTGGCCAATTTTGTGGACCGTTGGAAAATAATGTGGCGGCTAATGGAACTAAGGGTCATTTCTAATTGGCTCGGGAATGCTTCGGTCGACTCTACGGGCATCGGCGCCTATGTCACTTTGGCCCCCCGTGTCGAGGTGTCAGAGGGGGGTGGGTGGGGGGGAGGGGGGGCAATTGAGGTGATTAAGAAGATCGCGAGTGGGGAGTTAACTGCGTCTATGGCTGTTAGCAGGTGATGTGCGTTGGCCGGCGGTTTTCGTGTGTGTGTGTGTGTGTGTGTGTGTGTGTGTGTGTGTGTGTGTGTTTGGTCTTTCACATTTTTACTTCTATATTATGTTTGTTTGTTTGTCATTCTCGCGTTCTGTGTACATATGCGATTATCAAGGTAGAAATATTCATGCAGGTGAAAAGTGATCATATGCAGACAGTTCGTGAGGCTAGGAAGGGATGGGAGGATGGCGGACAGGTAAAGAGGGAAAAAAGGGCAGGGAGTTGGAAGGGAGGGGAATGGAAGCACAGGGGGACGGGGAAAGAGGGAGAAAGGGAGGAAAGTTGCAATAGAGGGGGATGGTAGGATGACGGGATGGGGAAAGGGAGAAAAGGAGGAGAGTTGCAAGGGAGGGAAGGGAAGGGAGGGTTCGAGGAGGGAAACGCGGCCTGTGCACGTATTAACAGACCTTACAAGTAAGGACACGCACGCACAGGCCCCACGTCCCCGCCACAATCAACACATAGTAATTATTCGTGAGCAAATATGTGCATACTAATAGCGGCCGGACGGTTCCACTCCCACCACGCGGAATACAAAACAACCCTACACACACACACACACACACACACACATACAGAGGGAGGAGACTCATGACTTCCTCGCAGAGTGGAGTATCGTGTCTCCCGCCTCTTCTACGACTGTCTTCCTGCCCCATAATGGTCGGGCTCTGTACGGCTGCTCGGTGCTGGGGTGACGCGGCGGCCGAGGACGATTAATGACGCGGGTAATAAGGTCTCCGGGCGAGGCAGATAAGCAGGGTAGAGGTGAAGGGAAGGTGAATGGATGGCGGCGGGCGGTGTTTGTCTTCATGATACTTGGGCCAGTCTTCCTACACGTATTGGCTCCTCAGTTCAATTCGCCAGTTTAAAAGGCCTCTCATAGAAGTTGCTGGGGGGTTTCACGGACTGTTTTGCGATGCGAGTGATAGTTGTACACGACATTTGCACATTGCACGTTAATCTTTCTTTCTTTCTTTATTTATTTATTTCTACCTTCCTTCCTTGCTTCCTTCTTACCTTTCTTCCTTCCTTCCTTTTAAACTCACCCATGAAAACCCATTGATCTTCTTTGTGGCCTTGGGAAATAGTAATGCGAGCCCGATTCGTTCAAAAAGATGGTCCATGAACTCTACGTCACGAAACTGAGCACATCACTTCTTTTCCTCTCTCTTCCTCCCTCTCTCTGTCTCTCCCTCTGACTATCTAAAAGCGTTGCCGAAAGAGACTATATTTGTTTAGTGATAGATCGCAAATACTCTAGTCGTGTTGGTAAAATTATGTTGTTTTTATAAATGGTCAAGCGTTGTTGTTTTTTTACGTTCACACACACACACACACACACACACACACACACACACACACACACACACACACACACACACACACAGAGGGTCGGCGTTTTGAGTGTTTTACTGACGAGGTTGTGTTCGTTGTCGGGGAGAAACAAATACACGGCTCTTGTTTGTTTCTCTGTTATTTTTGGGTGCATGTATTTTATAGGTAGGTGTGTGTTTTGATGAGAGTAGTTTTTTTATCGCACATAAGTTTCAGAGTAACAGTCCGGTTCACACACACACACACACACACACACACACACACACACACACACACACACACACACACATATACACACACACGTACACACACCCTCCCTCCCCCTGGTGTAAAGAGACATCCTCCCTGAGAGAGAAATGCGCGCCGCCATCATCGAGGTAAACCTTCTGTCGATCATACACACACACACACACACACACACACACACACACACACACACACACACACACACACACACACACACACACACACACATACGGAACGCCGCGCCCTGCAATGTAATCAGATCATGCAAATATTTTTTTCTATCCCCTCCTCCCTCTACCGTCCCTCCCCCTCCCCTCCCTCTTTGTCGACATTGAGCTGAAAGGGCGTTGGGTATGATAGTTTCCTCTTTTGTTTTGTTTGTATCTATTCAAAATGCGTGTTTTTTTAATATTTAAGATTAATGCATTTTTTTTTTAATATTTAAGACATATGAGTTTTCTTATCTATGGTTATTATACTTTTCTTCTTAATAGACAGTTAGGGCAGTACTTCCCTTTAATTAAGATGCTTACGAAATTGACCTCTCTTTCGGCCACCTCTTTGGATTCTTTTTAGGAGCAGCAAGTAGCGGGCTTTTTTTATTATTATTGTTTCCTTTTTTTTGTGCCCTTGAGCTGTCTCCTTTGTTGTAAAAAAAAAAAGGAGTTTTCTAATACTGAACATAAAAATCGTTTATGCAGAAAGTGATATAATTAATTTGCCGAGCTATCAATTTATTTATGCATACTTTTCTCCTTTCCATCGTCCACGTCGCCTCTTCCTTGATATTATGGTGCAAAAGTATTAATAGTTTCATGAAATGCATAACCGGTACTATTATCCCGGTCCCCTTACACACACACACACACACACACACACACACACACACACACACACACACAATTTAATCAAACCAGCACTTCTGACATTCATCTTGGCCTTTCTTGTCTTCTCATTCACTACAATTTTGTCCCTTGGGTGGGTACGGTGAGGGGGGGTGAGGGGCACAGAGTTTATTGTTCCCTTCTACAACCTCCATCTTTCTTTCCGTTACTCGTTCCTTCCTTTTATTCGTGTTTTATTCCCTGCCTCCCTCCTTTATTCTCTCCATCTCTCTCGCTTTCCCCTTCTTCCCTCACTTGCCACTTAGCCGTCCACTTCCCTCCCCTCTTCTCCCCTTCAATACTCTTGGCAGCCCATCGTCTAGCAGCGGAGGAGTCACGTGGTCAAGCTATCAGAGAGAGAGAGAGGGGGAAGGGGGCGGAGAGGCGGTAAGGAACGGCTATTAGAGGACCGCACAAGACTATTCATGCATTATCACTGCCGGACTTAATAGCAGTGTTCTACGACTCAGCGATACACGAACCGACTCTAAATTCTGGACCCAAAGTCGCCAAAATTTTCTCGCCATCGCTAAAGTGACCTGAAGTTATCTATATAGAACCCAGCGTCGATATTAGTCAACTAGGCTCTTCAGTTAATCCACAAAAAAAAACAATAAAAGCACACACACACACACACACACACACACACACACACACACAAGGGACGGATCAGATAGCTTATGATTTTCTGGGTTTGCGTGGACTGAGTGACTCGCGCTCTATCTAGGTCGCAAGTCACGTTGTCGATGCATGAAGTCGGCGACAGAGTTCCTGCGGCACAAGATCCAGACACCCAAATGGTTCTTAGTCAGGCACTACGATCTTGGTCAGGCAAAGGTCACGGCGAGTTCCAGACAGACAGGACGGTGCAGACGCGATAAAGGGAGGAAAGTCAGGGGGGGACGGAAGGGAACGAAAGGCAGGGGAATGAAAAGGAAGAGAGGAAGTAAAGTTTGAGGGAAGGGCTGGAAGGGGAAGGGGAGCGAAAGAGGGGAGTACGAGTTTATGAGAAAGAAAAGAAAAAATGTAAATAGGGGGATATAAAACGATTAAAAGCTTGGGAGGTGAAATTGATGTGGATGGGCGAGCACACACACACACACACACACACACACACACACACACACACACACACACACACACACACACACACACACACACACACACACACACACACACACACAAGAGAGAGAGAGAGAGAGAGAGAGAGAGAGAGAGAGAGAGAGAGAGAGAGAGAGAGAGAGAGAGAGAGAGAGAGAGAGAGAGAGAGAGAGAGAGAGAGAGAGAGAGTCTTTAAAAATAATACAAACAAACCACTGTCACACCTCAGTCATGAACCAACAGCGTGAAAGCACCTTAACAGACATCCAGAGAGAAGGAGGAAGAGTAGTAGAGGAAGAGGAGGAGGAGAAGGAAGAGGAGGAGGAGGAGGAGGAGGAGGAGGAGTCATGCGAGGTTCATTTGCACCAATATTGACTTTAAAGGTAACAGTTCAGGTGAAGCGGGAGGAGAGGGAGGGAGGGAGAGCTGTGCCCGAGGCCGTACTGAGGGGAGAGAGATAGGAGGGAGAGGGAGACGGAGAGGGAAAGCCAGGGAGGTAGGAGGGAAAGAAGAGAGGGCGAGAGAGCGAAGAGGAGGGGAGTGAGGGAGTGACACACACCTCCCTCAGGAGCCCCAAGATTGGCAGGTCCCGGGAAGGAGTGTCGCAGTAGTACGATGTATGGAGGGGGCGGGAAGCCTTGCTCTGCTGCAGCGGGAAGACCTTCGACCAGGCCAGGGAAATGACTTTTTTCTGCCTCTTTGATACGAGCGAGCGAGAGCCTGCGAGGTGGTAGTTGTAAGGTTTGATTGAGATGTTAGCGGCAGTAAAAGCGAGGAAGTTTATTGATACCTCATATATTGAGCGCCTCGTGTCAGGTTTGTGTGTGGGGTGCTGCTGCTGCTGCTGGCCTCCCTTCGCCCTGAATGCACGCAAAAACCTTACTGAAAAGTGTGTAGTCGACCCTTTTTTTTCTTTAGTCTTTGAGGAGAATGTGTGCTGGTTATTTCGGTTCAGCTGCATAGTGTGTGTGTGTGTGTGTGTGTGTGTGTGTGTGTGTGTGTGTGTGTGTGTGTGTGTGTGTGTGTGTGAGACAGAGGGAGAACTTGAAGTAATTCCTCGAGGTTTGGGCTTGTTCTTTTTTGCTTCCTCCGCCTCCTGGTGTGTGTGATGGCCGCCGTTTCTGTGTGTGCAGAGAGCTGTATTTCAGGCCGCATTCGCCCGTTCCCAGACACCAAGACGCCTTGCTGAACTGTTCTGAGCCGTCTCAACCCCGCTCCCCAGAACACCTATATTAATTAGTAGTGGCGGCGGCGGCGGTGGTGTTGGCAGTGGTGGTGGTGGTGGTGCAGGCATGACCTTGCATTAGTGCTTTCTCCTACTCCATAAACGTGTCTCTCCTCTCACTCTCACCGGCACCACCACTCGCTTCTCCACCTCTCTCCTCTTCCTCCTCCTCTCTCTCTCCTTCCCTCTCAGTGATGGCGTCTGCACATTCACATCAACATTCATTTGTGTTGCATCGACCCCACCATCACCACCGCCGCCGCCACCACCGCCGCCGCGACACCACCAGGCCCCGGATCGACGTCGCGGCGACCACTGAATGTGTCGCCCGCCTGATGGGATTCAGCGACCAATCAACAGCGCGCGGCCCCACAATGAAGCGTCTCGTAAAAACTACAAAGCGCGTCACTTCAATGAGGCGTCTTCCAAAAACGATGCGGCCCCGACCACCCTCAGGAGAACGGCGTATCGAACCTAGTGTGTCGGGCCTTAGAGCGAAGCCACGGACGCAAACTCGCACCACTGTTTCGAGATTACCTCTCTCTCTCTCTCTCTCTCTCTCTGCGGGTTATGCCAACAATCCATCACGCCTCAATCCAGTGCCCTGACGCCGCCCTAAGCAGTGCCACCTGTAAATCTGAGACACCCTCGCGGCCGTGCCAGTGCCGCGGCGTCGGGCCTTGGGAGGGCGACCCGCTGGCTGGCTCCCTCGAAACGTCGGCGCAGGGTCTCAATATGCACCGAGTTCAGTTTTATTGCATATTGGGTCTTTGTGCCGATAATGATGCTGGGCCTGGGCGACACTGTGAGATGTGTGGAGCTGCCGGATGCTGCGCGGGAGGCACGGTAAAGGAGGACCGAGCGAGGATAAAGTCGGGGTAAAGGAGGAGACGTTGAGATTGTTAGGGAGAGAAAGGAATATACTGCAGGACGGGTCGAGTACATGAGAATACGAGGATGTCTGAGTTAAGGTTAGGTGAGGTGCGAGATTGGGGAGGTGAGAAAAGAGGGGACTGGAGGATGAGGGGGATGGTGTCTGTTTATGTTTACGTACTAATACACACGCAAATACTTGTACACACACACACACACACACACACACACACACACACACACACACACACACACACATGTAAACAGTGGCCTTGTCCATTTCCTTAACATTTCAATAATTACTATGCTGCACAGGTCGCAAGTGGGGCAGGAGGGAGGGAGGGAGAAAGACCAGGTGGGAACAAAGACAAAAAGACAAAAAGGGCGAGACGGGGGGGAAGTCGATACGCTCTCAGAATGTAAATTAAAAGCGAATAGCATAAGAAAACGTACATAAGAGCAGCGTTGGGTGGCGTTAGTGTGTGAACAGGCAGCCATTCGTCACAGCTCCGCGACTCGCACATTTCACGCCACCCCAAGTAGATTTTTATTAACTTGCGTTCTCTTTGTTACAGGTGAGTGAGTGCATGATATAAACAGCCGGCGAGAAGCAAGGAGGAGCGTTCCTGAGTGTTCCTGCGTGTCGCTATGGAAGGTAAGCAAACAGGACCACAGGATCACCGCGGGGTGGGGTGGGGGGGGCTTGGGCCAATCATATAGCCACACTGAGAGGAAGTTCCTTTGAAAAATCACCGCCCAGAAAACTTTGAAAGGCCTTCTCCTCCTGTTGACTAATTACAGGTGATGTAAAGTGACGAGCGGGGTGACAGGAAATTGTTAAAAGAAGAGAGAGAGAGAGAGAGAGAGAGAGAGAGAGAGAGAGAGAGAGAGAGAGAGAGAGAGAGAGAGAGAGAGAGAGAGAGAGAGAGAGAGAGAGAGAGAGAGAGAGAGAGAGAGAGAGAGAGAGAGAGAGAGAGAGAGAGAGAGAGAGCATCATTTGGGTATAGCGTTGCGTAGATTCCTATGTTTGTGCATGACTGTTAGAAGATGAAGGTGAGCATTGTGTATTATTGTGTGTGTGTGTGTGTGTGTGTGTGTGTGTGTGTGTGTGTGTGTTCCCTTCCCCACCAACACAACAGTACACTCAGGTTCCGGCCGAGTGTTGTTTCATTAGATTTTTCCAGGCCGGGTCGGGGCTCCATGAATAATTTTCCGATGCAAATATTTGTCGACAAGCAAGAAAGTTGAGGAGCCGAGGGGGGAGGGGGGAGGAGGGGCCTGGCGGTGTGAGGAGGACAAAGAGGTTGGGGGACTTCAGCCGTGAGCATAGCCTAGAGTGCCGCTGAGGAGGAGGGGGTGGGGGGAAAGGAAGGGAGTGACTGGGGGGGCAAGACGGTAACTATTGACTAAAGATAAGAAGCACCTCCTGATTAGTGGTCTTTGTATCAGGTGTAAATCAATTTCGAGGGGAGGAGGTACTGGAGGAGGGAATATAATGGTAGTCGATTTATGAAGTAGCAAATAAATTAAAAGCAAACTTGCATTAAGTCTCAAATTGCTGTGTTTTATGGGGGAAATTGAAAATGGAATATAGAGAAAGGTACAGGAATAAACACGAAGAGAATATACAGGTCGACGATTTATATATAACTCATTAATGAAGTAGCATATAAAATAAAAACTAACTTGCATTACGTTTCAAATCACTATTAAATTGTTTAGGTGCTGCAAAAGTGAAAATAGTGTCGTCGATTAAAGTACTCCTCAAGATCGAAGAAGCATATATAAAAAGAGAAAAACAGACTTGCATTACGTCTCAAACAACTGTGGCTTGACCTAGTGAAGAAAATGTATTATATATTTTGACAATTTCTATCAGCCCTGCTTGAAATTTAAATGCCGTAAACAGTGCGCATTCGGTCCTTCATTTCATGTTGTGGCAGCGGCGTTAGCGGCGGCTGCGGCGGTGGGCGTGACCGCTTCAATATATTATTAATGTTTTATGGCGTGTTATATTTATGGCTCCTTGTCTGTGGTGCGCCAGTCAATTAAGAGCCGCATTAATGCCTGGGGGAAGAGAGAGAGAGAAGGGATGGGGGGGTTACGCTAGGGATCATGTGGTTCAAATAGCGTTGGAGAGTTGTTCCAAACCCTGGTACTCCCCCACACCCACACACATACGTACATACACATACGTACACACACGCTACTGGCTGTGGGTGGTGGGTACGCGTGGCTAAAGCCTCTGAACGAAATAAATCTTCCCATTCTCACTCCCACCCTGACACATGATTTTCTACCTTTCAGAGTCTTCCTCCTCCCAAACGATTTTATACTACTACTACTACTACTACTACTACTACTATTACTACTATTACTACTACTACTACTACTACTACTACTACTATCAAAATAACAACAGCCAAACAATGAATTACTGCCCCCTTTCATCTTGCACTCTCACACAGACAAGGAAATACGAACGTGACACACAAACACGCACAAAAGAGACAGCCGCGGGCCACCAGACGAGAGCCAGAGCCGGGCGGTGTTCGGGGCCTCGTGTCAGCTCGGCGCCCACAAGCCCCAAGCCATTTGTCGTGACGGGGGCGCCGTGGAGCTATACATGTAAACGCCGGAGCTTATCAATTAACCAGCACATTGTTCAGGTTCTCGGCGCGCCCCGCAAGCCCACGCTATCTCACGCGCTCGAAACGTTCAGAATAATACCGAGACGCTGTAACTCATGCCTCGACCCGACCCGTCAAGATTGGAGGTCTTAAGGGAGAGGATTCGCCGGGATGAGGTTTCTACCGCACTTTCCTTGTACTAAAGCTACGACTCGGCCTGCGAAAGACGGGGAAGCAGGTCGTGGCGGCAACACTTTAGAAGGGCGAGGGTTGTACTAAATTTTCCTTTTGTACTGCTACGGTGTCGGTCTGAGGGAACCATTAAGGTGAGGGAGGGGGGCTGAGGGGCAAGACTTTACAAAGCGTTGGAGCAAATAGAAAATGAATGCAATCCGGCCCACGACAACCTTGCAAGCTACGAGGGGGTAAAGGGCGGGCAGCAAGCAACACAAAAACTGCCAACAAAGGCTTCTGATAGAGACACCAAACAACAGAGCGGAGGCGGGGAGGGCAGCTGGACGCGACGCTCGGGGAGGCAGGGAAGAGAGAGGAGGAGCTGGTGCGAGACGTGAGAGGGAGACAGAAGGGGGTAAATGGAAAATAGACCGAGGAGGAGGAGGAGGATTTAGAGAAAGGGGGGTAGGTAGGGAGGGGTGAGGAGAGGGAAACGGGGACATCCAGAGAAGTGCAAAGTGTAAAACCTTGTAGATATCACATATTTATGGCTGCTCGACGCTCCCTCGCGCCAATATCCCGTGATGAATGGCTGGCTGGCGTGCAGGACTTCGATAAGTAATAGTGAGAACCTTCTGCTCTGCATCCCTAAAGATGGCTCTGTTAAGCTACGAGCAGTAGTCTGAAGTGAGAGATTCAACAGACGGGTGGGAAAGAAGGGAGGGTGGGGGAAAAGGGGAGGACAGAAAGCCGTGTGATAGATAGACAGACAAAGACGAGGCAGCAGTGAAAGATAAATAAATGAGGTTATACCAGAAGGCCCGCTGAGGAATAACAGATTACTGCAAAACATTAGACGAGGAGGAGACAATAAAGAACTGACGCGGCGGCCGGGCAGGGAGGATGATGAAGTATAATATGAAGGGAAGGAACATCACAATAACTGAAGAGGATGCCAAGAAAGAAGATAAGTTGGAAAGACATTAAGGGAAATAGAAAGAGGGAAGGAGAGAGGCGACCCCACTCCAGCAAACACCATTAATACTGATCACAGAAGTGAGCGAGCGGCCTGCGAGGCGATCTGGGCGCTGCCTCACCTCGCCCTCGGCAGCGCCTTGCGGGCAGCCAACGGTCCTTCGAGGCCCCACAAGACTCGAGAGAGACTTATAAAGATTAAAAAGACTTGGGCAATAGGCAAGTGGGTTTTAAGAAGAACTTACGTAGAGTCCACGGCACTTTAAAAGAATTAGGAAACTTGACTAACTGCTATGAGATGAAATGAGAGGTGATTAACAAAGAGAGAAAAGGTGACGGAGAAGCCTGTGGATCGATGGGGGCAAGGAAATGAAATATAGTTTTGGCCGGAATGATAGTTATAGGATATGTGTAGGAAAAGTGTAAAAAGCTCGCCATAATATTAGAGGGCGCAGCATCATATTTCCCCTCGCTAGGCACAGTTACATTTTCCAACACCACTAACAGCGACGAAGACCTTTAGGCGGGGGGGAGGGGGGGGGTGGCGTATCCACTGACAACGCAACGGAAGGATCAGGGCAGCATAAACGTTCAACACCCTCCTCCGCCATAGTCTAAATCATCATAACATAGAATAACCATTTGTCCCTTATTCTGGTCTGTTACAGCGACACCTTCACATCCCTTTTCTTCCGTTACCTTTACATTTTTCTCCTTCGTTCACTTTCCTTTTCCTTCCCTGCCTCCTACTTCTCCTTTTCCTTTTTCCTCGAGCCAACCTGTCGCAGCCCCCCTCGCGCCCCCTCCCCTGTGAAGCCCCGTCATCAGCCTCGACCGAGACAGTAAATCTACTCCTGCAAAATGGTGATAAAACTCCCACTTAATATCATTACGACACCGCCCAAAGGAAAATTTACGGGAAGGCGAGTTGGCGCTCCGAGGAAACGTATTACAGCTGCCTGCAACGCGCGGGTGTGGCGGCGTCTGGACTGTTTTTGGGGGGCCGGAAAAAGGACCAGAGTACTTCAGAGAGAGAGAGAGAGAGAGAGAGAGAGAGAGAGAGAGAGAGAGAGGGGGTGGGGGTAAAGTATGTGACCTGCGAAGTAAACATAACCGGAAAAAAATTATCGAAGCTCTTCACGATACGGAAAAAAAAAAAACTGTATTCACACACACACACACACACACACACACACACACACACACACACACACACACACACACACACAAAGTAACGTAAAAAAAAACAATACTGGTAACAAAAGCAGCATCGCCATTACCCCTAACACCAAGAAGAAGAAGAAGAAAAAGAAAAAGAAGAAGAAGAAGACAAAGAAGAAAAAGATGATAGAGAAGACAGGAAATAAAAATGCTAAGCTTCCCCTCAAAAACAAAAGAAAAATACCATTAAGCGAATTCACACCCCGAGCCACACGCTTCCGAACGCTGCTGTATCTTTCGTATTTCAAACTTGACGATATAAAAAGAAAAGTCTCAACAAAACACAGACGTTTCAATAGTCATGGCTTCGCTAACTTAAGAATTCGCTCATAAAACAAAAATAGCAAGACGAAAGAAGAGCGAACGGGTGAAGAAGAAGAGGAGGAGGAGGAGGAGGAGGAGGAGGAGGAGGAGGAAAGAGGACGGTGCAAGGAGGAGCGAAAGAAGAGTAACAGGAGGATGAATAAGAGTAATGCCTTTAAGAGGAGGAGAGGGGAGGAGTTGAGAAGAGAGAGAGAGAGAGAGAGAGAGAGAGAGAGAGAGAGAGAGAGAGAGAGAGAGAGAGAGAGAGAGAGAGAGAGAGAGAGAGAGAGAGAGAGAGAGAGAGAGAGAGAGAGAGAGAAAAGAATGAGGAACAGCAACTGAAGGATGAGAGGAAGAAAAGAGAATAACAGACTGAAACAGGAGAGAGAGACTAATGACGGGAGGATAGACGAAAATGAAAAAAGAAGGAGAGACAGAGAGAGAAAGAGAGAAGAGGATGAGGAGGAATGAAGGCAAGTAAGGAAAGAAGAAGCAGAGTTTGCCGCAGGGAAAATAATAACAGAAAAAAAAATCCCCCCAGAAAAGTTGTCTCTCGCGGGCAGCTCTCAAAAATATCAAAAGGAAAGCCTTACCAGAAATGTTTTTGTCACGTTTCCGAGCAGAGGATTCTCAGGTGGATGGGGGAAAAGTAAAGGAGAGGAGGAGGAGGAGGAGGAGGAGGAGGAGGAGGAGGAGGAGGGGAGGAGGAAAGGTGAGAGAGAAGGAAGCAGTGAAGGGAAAGGAATAGGAGGGAGGGGGTGTGAGTGAGGAAAGGGAGGGGGTCATCTTTTTGGGGTTCCATGACGGAGGTATTTGAAAGAGTGTAGTGAAAAAGTAAACATAATCGAAGCGCAAGGAGGAAGACATGTAAGATTGGACAATGAATGAGGTAATTAACACACAAACAAACACACACAAGAGAGAGAGAGAGAGAGAGAGAGAGAGAGAGAGAGAGAGAGAGAGAGAGAGAGAGAGAGAGAGAGAGAGAGAGAGAGAGAGAGAGAGAGATTTGATAAAGGAAAAATGGAGACCGCATGAGACAAAGCAGTGAATGGCGTGACCAATACTGAGATGGAGGAGGAGGAGGAGGAATAGGAGGAGGAGGAAGGAAGGAAGGAAGGAAAAAGAGAAGACAATAAGAAATGATAATGCTAGCGGGATAAGAAAAAAAGAGGGAGATATATGAAAACGGAGTCGAGTGAGCAGAAAAACAACAGTAACAACAACAACAAAACGTATAAACCATGAAATAAAGAGAAAAATATATGAGAAATAATGAGAGAGAGAGAGAGAGAGAGAGAGAGAGAGAGAGAGAGAGAGAGAGAGAGAGAGAGAGCGAGAGAGAGAGAGAGAGAGAGAGAGAGAGAGAGAGAGAGAGAGACTCAGGTGCGTCTCATGATGGGCCCCGCGTCACAGGTGAGCACCTTGATGGATGGTGACAGGCCGCCATCGACCCTAAGCCTACCGGTAATAGGGATCATTGATTTCGCGGCTGCAGGTGACGGATTGGGCGAGGCTGGGGGAGGGGGGGTAGAGAGAGAGAGAGAGAGAGAGAGAGAGAGAGAGAGAGAGAGAGAGAGAGAGAGAGAGAGAGAGAGAGAGAGAGAGAGAGAGAGAGAGAGAGAGAGAGAGAGAGAGAGAGAGAGAGAGAATACAGAAGAGGAGAGACTGAAAATTTAATACAGGTAGAATCCAGACCACACGAAAGGTGCAACAGAGACACACAAAATTACAAACACACACACACACACACACACACACACACACACACACACACACACACACCG
Organism: Eriocheir sinensis; assembly: GCF_024679095.1. Taxonomy (NCBI): domain Eukaryota; kingdom Metazoa; phylum Arthropoda; class Malacostraca; order Decapoda; family Varunidae; genus Eriocheir; species Eriocheir sinensis. The sequence goes on from NW_026112088.1 coordinate 23,544, forward strand.
TAGTATCGACCCCAAGCATTGAAGGAACATTGCTAAGAGACGCGAGGGCAGTGACGAAGTAGCTAATACAGTGCTCTCCAAACCCCGAGAAGGCGCACCCGGCGTGGCCCTGCTCGCAATGGCTCAGTGTACCCTTCCATTAGTCATGCGGCCCTGCGTCAAGAGGTGCTCGCTGCCTGCCTTGCTCGGGCCCTCCTTCTTCGAGTGTTATTAGAAACTCATACCCTGTCCCACCGTCCGTGCAAGTGACGTGAGTTTCATCCTCAAGAAAAGGCTATGTAATGGTGCAAGTCCTCCACAAGGCTGAGGAATTACTCCGCTAAACACTTGCAAATGTATAGCCGGTGTATTGGCTAGCATACCTTTATTCAATGAAAGCTATAATTTGGAGTCAGAAAGCGAGTACCATGGATAAGGAAGCAAAGGTTAAAGGTATTTTTCACTATCGCAAATAAGAAATAAACTTGGTCAGGTCATTTATCAGACGTAGAACTAATAATAAATGAATGACCATAGTACCGGCAACCCAGAATTTGTAGACGTCAGGGCAGAAAGAGCCAGTCAAAGAGAATAGATTAGAGTGTTCGACGAAGCAGGATGAAGTGCACAAGATGAAGTACACGGATATCAGGCAGGGCTGGAGATTGTTGGGAAAGGCCTTTGTTATAGTAATGATATGATGATGTACTGGCAAACAGAGGCGTAAGAGATGACAAACATATGTAGGGACGCTATTGCATATTGTCGGTGATTTTATATAATGTTAATGTGTCAAGGTGTTTAACATGAGAAAAAAAAACAGTACTTCCACATAAACAGATCACATTGTCCTATTTAACACACACACACACACACACACACACACACACACACACACACACACACACACACAGCAGAACAAATACACACATATATAAAGTGTCACCGAGGCAGGGACGACAAATTTATTCCTGCAAACAGACGCGCGGCCTTTCACACCACTTTTAGGACAGACAGACAGACACTCCCCTCTGCACCCCTTACCTGACCTTGATCACGCCCCCGCCTCACCCTTGGGCCTAAACAAACACCGTACTTTTCCCTTCCCCTGCACCCTTTCTTTTTCCACATCCTTTGACTCACTCTCAGTTCCTTCATTTTCTCTTTGTTAATTTCCTCACCTCACCCTGCACAGTTCCCTTTCTTTCTCTTTTGACGCCCTTTCTTTCCTCTCATTTCTCCCTCACTCACGACTCTCTTATGTCCCTTTCCTTCCAATAACTTTTTCCTCACTCACACCACTCATACGACCCTTTCTTTCCTCTAAAATCCTCAGTCATATTCCTCGTACTTCCTTTTCTTTCCTCTCATCTCTCCCTAACTCACACTCCTCACATGTCCCTCTCTTTCCTTTCACCTCTCCCTCACTCACATCCCATATACATCCATTTCTTTATCTCTTCCTCACTTACACCCCT